>NC_056725.1:1209932658-1210057658 GCF_019279795.1 Protopterus annectens
TTTCTTTTTATATACCATATTTTCTTCTAATGGAAATATATCTATTTCCAGTTTCCACAAAAAATCTCAACATTCTACTTTGTGATTATACCATTTTCTTCTTACTTTTATAGCTTTAGTGTTTTCATCTATTAGATTTTTCCCATGGCTTTACATAGTAATGTTTTATCATTGCATTCTTATGCCATACTTTTCTTTTTCTGTGTTATCAACTTTTATTTTACACAAACATGTTTTAGTAGCATTTTATTTCTTCATTTATACATTCTTTCTCTCTTTTACTCTTTTTTATCATACCAAAAAATGTATCATACTTATATTTATATAGTTTTACTACTAATCTCTCATCTTTTTCATTTATACACTTTAATACTTTGTACAAATTTAATGAAGCAGCATACACCACTAGGTTAATTAATCCTAAACCTCCTTCTTCTTTATTTAAATACAAAACTCCTATTTTTTATTGAGTTTAATCTAGAGTACCATATAAATGAAAAAAATATATATATCTGAAATAATTCCTTTGCAAATGATGTTGGTAACATAAATACACTTGCTAGTTATGCTATTTTCCCATCAGTACTGAATGTATCAAATAAGCTTTTTTTTGGAATGATAATTTATATGTTCTACAGAAAAGACATGTTTGCTTTATTTCTTCTATTGTTTTTCCCATTGAGTTCTACTTACATTTTTATTCCCAAATGTTATACCTAACACATTCATTCATTGTAAAATATATACCCTCAATCTTTTCTACATTGCCCAAGCATTTAATTTCTGTTTATTTAAAGCCATCCCTATCATCTCTAAACACTTATTTGTGTAAATTATTACGTCTTTTATCTAAATGTTTTTTGCATTATTATAATGTCATCTGCATATGTTAACAGACCTGGAATTCTTAATCGTTCAAGTGCTATATACCTTGCCTCCTTCATTTTGTAATTTATTTCACATACTATCATATTCACAGCTAATGCAAAGATTATACAACTCATTGGACATCCCTGTCTTACACCACTCTTTATATGTACCTCTTGGCTTAACCAGCCATTTACAAGATTTTTACTTTATTACTACTATACGATGACAGCATAATTTCAGAATTTTCTCACTTATATTATAGTCTTTCATTATTGCCCATAAGATTTCATGTCCAATTTTGTCAGATGACTTATTAAGATCTCCTATCATGATTTTCACTTCTTCTTTTTTGTTCATAATATCATCCACAATTTTTCTAACTATCATTAATAATTCTTGACAGCCCTTCCTCTTTATACTATGTATGGCATGTTCCATAATATTTTCCATTTTAGTTTCAAATCTCTTTTGTATTATTTTCATACAAATCTTATAATCATTATTGTTCAGTAATATTGTATAATCATTATTGTTCAATAATATTCATCTCCAGTTCTTTAATTCTCTACTATCTTCCTTCTTCCTTATTCTACTATGTAATTGTTTATACATAAAACATTCATTTAACAATTCATTCAAAACCATGAAAAATATTTGCTGCCAATCCCTTAAATCTGTATACATTTCATACCCAATTCCATCTGGGCCTGCAGCGGAATCTCTATTTAACTGTCCAAATACTTTATCTAGCTCATTTAGAGAACTTTCCTTTTCTAATTCTTTATTCTCTTTTTCCTGTTAACATTTTTTACTTCCCATGTTTATTTCACCATCATTTTTCTTTAAACATTTCTTGCACATATTACTACGCTATTCATAGTCTTTTCCTAAGTTCTTTCTATTTCTCATTTTACATTTTTTTATCTGTCTTATCGCACTACCATCTTCCTTTACTAATACACTTAAGTAACTTGACACTTCTTCTATTTTTCCATGTAAAAATATCTTTGCTTATATAACAATTCTTGTATTTTTTTCTTGATTTCTTTCTTATAATTATTTTTCTTTGTCAAAGTACTTTCTACCTTTATGTTCTAAATCTTAGAATGCATTATTATATGTTATTTTATATGTTTCTTTCCCTACTTTTCTCACATCATATTGCCACTGTAAAAATATTTTTCTATTTTCCATAAATATCATCCACCATTCAGACCAATTTTTATAAAATGTTCTCGTAATAATATGATCTCTCCATGACTGTATTACTAATTGATTTCCTTCTTCATTCCATGCTTTCTCATTTTTTTTTATTCCTTTACTTATTTTATATATCCCTTGTTTTCTTTTATATTTAGCCATAATGCAAGACCAGAAAATCATGTTTCAACTACCTCTCCTTTCCTGTAACTAAATCTTCTGATACTATTTATCATCTATTTCAATCCTATACATACCTTTTTTGTAAGTCCATGCATTTCTGCCCCAAAGTTTTAACTTACTATATCTTATAACAAAGTCTCCTATCATTATAATGTTCATATTTATCACTATATAGTCTAAAATCTTATGGAATAAGCTTTACCTTTCTTTATAATTATTATACAGTAAGCAATAAGTCTACAATGGTTAATCTTCCTATTTTTGCTAAAGTTACATCAAATCTCTTTACTATATTTATACAGAATATGTCTATTCCAGAACATCTCTCTTCCCAAATTCCAAAATATCTTTACTCCCCACAGTTTCTCTGTTTGTAATATTTGTTAAAAATCTCATGTCTTGTAATATGATTGCATGTATAGCACATGTATTACACCACTGTAAAATTCCTATTCTTCTTACTATATTCTTAATACTGTTCATATTTACAGAAAGCACTCAAAAATTTCATTTTCACTTTTCCTTAAATTTATACGTTTATAGTCCATAGTTATTTTTTTCATCTAATTTTTCTTTTTCTACTACTTCTAAAATTTCTTCTCCGTGTTCATTTTCTTCTTTCTTTTTCCTTACTGTTATTTTCAGTTTTGCAATCCATCCATAAATTTCTAATTTTGTTACATTTATAACATTACAATTCACATTTTTCTGCACCATGTCCCATTTCCCCACAAATATAACATTTTCTTTTGAAATGGTTACTTATCAAATGTCCTTCTTTTCCACAAAAAAATGTTTTGGGTTGACCCCAGTATTTTACAACACCCCTATTCCCTTCTACTTTTATTATGCTTAGTATATGTATAAAATGTTCTCGTTCTATTTTCAACATAATTTTACAATCCTAGGCACAAGTCCATAAACCCCTTTTGTCATAAACTTTTGCAATGTGCAGTACTTCTTTACATAAAGCTTTCAAATGTACTTTCAAAATCTCTCTTTCTGGCTTTCTTTGAAACTGTACATGCATTTTCATTGTTGTTTCTCTGTTAAATACTTTTATCACATAAAGACTCTATGGGTTACAGTCTTTCTTTTTTTCATATTCACCAAGAAAATGTTCCACAAAAAAAATAGTCTCAAATAAAATGTTACAAAATATCTCTTTGTTAATAAGAATAAATGCTCTTATCACATTTATTTTTATACCCAAAGGAACTATTAATTGTCCCACGCTTCATACCTGTCCATTTCTTTGTCTACTTTGAATCCTTACCAAGTACTTCCATTTTTCATTTTCTTCTGCCTTCTTTTCTGCTACTCAACTTTTGTCTTCTTTTACTTTCTCTGCATTTGTTTTCTTTTCATCTTGCTACTATTCTTCAGGATTGGCTCCTTTTGTATTTTCTCCATAATGTTGCCCCGGGAAACATCACCTGAATTTTCTGGCTCACTCTGTACCACCTTTTCTTTAAGTAAAACATCCCACAACCCTCCTAACTGGAGGGTTGTAATTATACATCCATCATATGCTGACTCATCTCCATCAAACAGGTTTCTCTGAAACATTTCCTCAGAATTCTGCACAGTCTCCAGTCTCATTATAAGCTTTCACCTTCATTTCTTTCAGTAATCCATCATATCCTTTTCTCTTCATCTACATTGCTGTTTCTCTGGGCTGTCGCAGGACCCAGAATGGCAGCAGGAAGCGCTCCTTCAAAATGGTTCCCACTCACAACAATGATAAGTAGGGGAAGTTCCCCGATGCCCTGGCAAATGTCCCCTATTAGTAAAAATACCACTTTGGGTCTTACCTGAAAAGAGGCCAGCAGCCTAGTGTGGAGCTAATCCAGTAAACAAAGGATAATTAAATAAGTAGATGTGTTTTACTGGCTTTCAACCCCTTTGAAAGCCAGTAAAACTTTTAGAGCTGCCAAACAGCGAGTAAAACATTTAGAACTGCCAAATACAGTAGGCAGAAATGAAAAGTCCCTTTGAAGGATGAAGGGCTTTATAATTAGACACTTCTTTCTGCTACACTTTTTGATTACATATGTGGCAAAGCAAAGTATCTTACATATTCTAAAGCTACTTTACCTGCTGTCACCGTTCTTTGCTAGATTGCTTTGTATGCCATTAGTCTCTGGTGTGAGACCTAAATTAACACTTTAGGTGACTGGATTGCTGACACAGCAGTGCAGCATTGGGGGGGGGGGTTGCTGTACTCCAGAGTGTGTCATCCTTGCCAAGCTTTTGTTAAACACGTCAAAGTGTTGTTAAGAGTTGGTGTTATGCAAGGGAGATCTGAAAGGTGCTTAACAAACTTATCTTTTTCCCATATTCAAAGTGTAATTGGGAAGTTCCATGCAATATATTATATTCTAATCTTTCAACCAGATTATCAATCCATTGGTTTCTATGCAGCAAAATAATTATTTCTTTGATTTTATACGAGATAATGATGTCCTTTTTCCTCATACCTCTTAAAACATATTTTAGAAGTATCCATAGTAAAAAAGGCATTCTAAGAATTAAACTAAATAATCACAGACTGCCATCTACTTTGATTCTTTTTCTACTGGAAGAAATCAAAGTCTTCAACATAGTCTCAAATTACACAGTCTTAAAAAGCTTCCAAGTTTTCCTTAAACTGTCTGTCTAGTAAGTATATGTGAAGAAATATGGGACTTTAACTTATACTCAGCAACTTAAAAACGTAGGCTGTTAAATTTAATAAAAGTCATAAATTCTCATTAGCCTTAAACCTGAATAGAGAATTGTTGAAAATAACAAGAATTTTGCAAGTTTAATTGCAATACCTTGATGAAAATTTCCACAGTTGAAATGAGTGAGTTCGCTGGAGTATTATTAATTTGATTTTACATTTTTAACTATACTTTTTTCAAACTCCACCCAGACTATAGTTTTGTAGCTAATTGCTTTAGATCCAGATGCTTGAGCAGATGGAATGGTTGCTTTCAGTGGGCTGGATATAACACACCACTGGACCCCAGGGAATTGGCTTTCAGTCGTCATATTTCTTTACCTCTGGTTTCTTGCCCATGTTACACATCAGAAACAAAAGAAGAAGAGAATGTAGGCACAACCTAAGCACAGCAAAGATAAAAATTGACATGAAGCATTCTAGCATTTTTTCATCTTAGTTTCTGCTGGAGATTCACCAGATATTTTTTCACAAATTCTAGATATGAGTTTGCATAAAACAGATGCATAGGTTAAACTTAGCCAGCTTAGCCAACAATGTCATAAAACAATAAATCTTGAAGGGGACTAATAGTTCAGAAGATGGTGGTAGGAGGTAGAGTAATTTGGGCTATGCAAACAGGCTATTTCCATCCTGCATTATCCTAGAGTGGAGGAAAATAGAGAAAAGTTGGTTACAAGGGCGGGGAAGAGAATCAGATAAGGAATAGGGACAAATTTGATAAGATGATGTTTAGTTTGGCATAGTCAGAAGATTGTAATTGCTGAGTCCCAGGATGAATTTAGAGACTCTCATCTATTCATCAGAAAAGAGAAACTGAATGTTGCTAGGGTTGTAAACTGTTTAATATGTAGAGGAAGCTTACTTCATAGGTAAAGACTGTGGTGAGTGATGACTTTATCCCTGCACTGTGTTTATATTGTGGCATAAAAGTAGGTCAATGGAATGGGCATTGACTAAGGAGCTTTTCCTTTCAAGGAAATGGAGGTAACAGACAGTAGGGATTAACACAGCTCAGAAGACAATGCATTACCCATCCTATGGGAGTCTATACACCATTGAACTTAAGGATGAGGTTTTTAGTCTATCCATATAGGAGTAGTTATCTAAACCTTGCATTATTTTGGTTAAGAGAGGCTGAATTCTTTCTAAATGGAAGAGATGTTTAGAGCTTTAAAAAATAAGAGTTAATATCAGAGTTAGAGCTAAGATAAATACATGGATTGTATTTTAACTTCAGAATACCTAAAATCAGATAATGTAAAAATGCTGCCACCAGGGGATAAACAAGCACTTATGAAATTTCTCAGTATGATACAGTATTTTTTAAAGGAGAGCAGTGTTATTAGTTGACAAAACACTTATTGATAAACAGCTCATTCATTCCACTTTACTGACTCCTCTTTTCCTTGAGTGGAGTGCTACTATTAATCCAGGAATGCTAAATTGTGCAGTAGGGAAGCTCTCCCTTACTCTGCCCCCTTAGAAAGAGGAATCTCAAAATTAGTATATATAAGAGGTACATGCAGAACCATATCCAGGTTATCTGGCTCTGTGTGCAGCTCCTTGAATTGGCATCCCTCTACTCAAAGATGAGGATAAAAAAAATTTCTGCTCTCAATCTGTAGCAAACTGCTTGCAACAAATGAGTTAAATTATCACATGCTAAGAGCTTTGTAGCTTCAGGTATGCCTTCTATTTATATTTTGTAAGTACAGGCATGTGCTAATGGCCTCTGGATAAACAAATTCACTGAGTCATACAAAACTCCAACAAGGATTTGATTCCACTAATAAGTGGTACTCTAATCATGGTCTCTCTCTAAATGCAAAGAAGTACATTACCCTTTGATAAAACTAGTGTTCCTGCACAGCATCACATAAATGGAATTCTCCTTAAGATGGACATCATGATAAATGATTTTGAAACTTACATAAACGTATGCATAAATAGAAAGACTGCTGCTACTCAAAGTACATGGTTGTGAAATGTTTCATGAATAAATTTATGGGAAACAAGCAGAAGTGGAAAGCATGTATTAGCCATTGCAGACTATATTCAATATGTGTTACACCAGGCACTACCCATGTTCAAAAGAATGATGATATATTTATAGAGCGAGATATAATGAAAAATACATTTGTAAAGCAGATAAGCTGAGTCATTGCTGTTTGTCAGAGTAGCACTGTGTATATTCTGGTTGGAAATGAAATGAAAGTTTACTGAGAAATTGCACAACTACCTGTGATTTTAAAAGAGATTAAAAGGGTCAAAGATGCAATGAGAATGATCCAAAATGGAGCTGTTTTAAGAAATCATTGTGAGAGGTTTGTTAGAAAACAAGACTGCTCTGAGGAAATAAAATTACTTTTAATTTATATAGCATATTACATGCCTTCAAGTGAATTGTTTGAAGCAGATAAATTAATACTACCAAATTAGTTAAGAAAAAAAATTAGCAGGAATACACATCTATGATTTAGGCCTTGTACACTGTAACACAAGAGCTGTGATGTGATATTTTTTGGTCAGGAGTGTCAGTATAGATTAACTAAGAAATTAAAATCTGTTGCATATAATTATAATAATATAAAAGAAGCTGCCAAATTTTAATAAGAACATAGAAAGCAATGGAGTATGACTGGAATAAAACAGGAAAGAATTATTACAGTATCAAGAAACAGTATACCTAATTTGAGGTGACTATTATTTGAAGTTTCAAGAGGTTACAAAAGTTAACGTATACGATAAGTAGTGGTAAAATTAGTGCACTGAATGATATATTCTTAATGCATACAGTTCCAGACTGCTATTGACTAGGTGATTGGGGTCTAACTACAAATTCAGCTGGATCTATTGTCCTTTCCCATGTATATTTTTTTGTGCATTACCTGATACAATAAGATCACCATTTGTGTGAGGCATCTATGACTTTGCTGGAGGTTTCCTTCATCCACTGTTGTCCAACCTTGGAGTTAGTATCACTAAATTAGTGGGGTATGTGGGGCCAACCCACAAGCTTCCCTGTAAAATCACTTATTTCTGTGTTTGCAGGGGATATTTAGGAAAGCTGAGTTATCGATCAGTTGTGAGTAAGAAGTCAGATTTTGAGCAGTTGTGCATTGATCATTCACAGAAGAGGCATATAAGTGTGGAGCTGAAGAGATTTTTTTAAAACACTGGAAATTTTAGCATGTTGTATTTCATTTCAACTATGTCTAGTTTAATGGTCAGTTTGCCATCTCTACATATGATCAAGGTAGAACTCCTTTGAATGTCAATAGCAGGAAGAAAAAATGCCATGAAAGATAACCTCAATCTGTGCCTTCCATAGGAAATCATTGTTAGTGTACCTGCAATGATTCACTATTTTTTGGGAGATTTCTCCTTTCTTTAAATTGCTGCAACCATAGACTTGGTATATATAAATTCACTTAAAGTTATTTTTTTTTACCCTTCTGTGTTTTGAGAATTATTATTCACTGTTTGTGTTTTGTGAATTATTTTTCACAGTTTCAAAAGCTCAGGATTGTGTAAATTGGTGTTTTATAATAGAACCTGTTCAAACTGAGAAGGCAGTATAAAATGTGAAGGAATTTATTGCAAAGCCTTATCGTGCCTGTTATATAGACTGTGTTGGCATTACTGGAATATAGAGGTATTTCACTGCTTGGTGTTCTACTGTCATCTGATCATTTACCTGTAGGTTGTAGAGTAAAAGGGAGAATTCCTTAGTCCATTTTTATTAACTCTCAAAAACCAAAATTAGGTCAAAAAAGACTGAAACAGAATTAGTCAAGGCATAAATTGTGCTGTGAGCTAAGCTATACTCTTTCTCAACTGATAGAAGAAGATAATATGAGAATTCAGTCAAGTCAAAGTAAGGAAAAAAAAAACAGACACTATGCTCTAGAAATATCATCAGGTAATGCCATTTATTTCTTATTATTTCATAAATTAACTTATGGATGTTAATCTCTGTATTTTTCAAGCTTTCAGTTTATCTTACCACATTTAATATTTATTTGTCAAAATGTCCAACTTCATTTTTTTCTTTTTTAATTATTTTATTCCAAATGTTATAAACAAAAAATAAAAACAAAGCAGTTTTTAATCTTTCAAATCTTCTCTTGTGTGTAAGTAATACCATTTCTAGGACTAAATGTGTATATTATATTACCTGAAAAATGTCACCTCTGTTTCCAAATATTTATTCCAATGAGTAAAAAGCCATATGCCAATTAAAGTGGAAATTACCAAGTATTGTTTTTCTAGCATGTAGAGATAAGCTTGTTTCTTAATTTGACCATTCCATTCTTCTTCTCAGTCAAGTTTTCAAATTTTGCCTCCCCACTGTTGACCGCCACAGCCTTTCAGTCATGTAACTTTGATTCATTTTATCAATCACTGTCTTTAAGGTTTACATTCCATTGCCTAAAGCTCTACACTACACTCCTAATTTTTCAAAATGCTTATCTGATAGTCTTTTGTATACATTTTTGACATTTATATACATTGGGTATAAATATGCAGTATCTTTCAAAATGTATAGTCATTATTCCACAGTTGGCCACACCAGTTCTATACTTATTCCTTAATACTACATCTGTGTATATAAAAATATAATGATTAAGAGTTCCACTCCTACTCCATACTTGAAAAGCTAGTATTTATTTCATCATTTTTGTTACAATATCTGTCACACCTGTTCTAGACAAAGCTTGATGTACAGCATTAATGTTTAACTCCCTTATACATTTTCTGTGTTTTATTTTTAATTGGTTTACTATATGTTGGCTGTATGCTTCTGTATATTCATTTTCCTACCACTCTACATAACCTGCAATATCTCAAAATTCTTTACTTAGCCAGTCTTCATACCTTGAAATCATATGCTGTTTCAGCATCTACAGAAACTACCACACCATTTCTGCTCATGTTTATAAACACACCCTTTTAATGATTATTAAGAGTTTTCCTTATCAGCAATGTTTATATTATTGCTAGCCATGTACATAGTCAATCTACCTCCCAATTTTTTGATAAAACCTTATCAATATTTTGTAAGGTTACTGACCTCCAGTTGTTTAACTCACTACTTTCCCCTTCTTTTGAAATAAATATTGTAATACCTACAAATAATTATGTGTACCCTTTACAACTTTCTCTTAACTATTCACTTAAAACCTTCATAAAATATTCTAACTCATGATTTTCTAAATTTGACAGACTTCATACTCCAAACAGTCTTTCCATGGTCTACTCCATTTTTTCATGTTTTTCATCTTTTACTCTATTTCTGTTATTCCTGTTATTGTTTGTACAATGCACTTATCATTTCTTATTCATACACATTTCTTTAAGAGTTTGTTCTAATGCTACTTGTGTTATTTTTCCAATGAACAAATCTATCATATATTTCTTTATCACAAGTAAAATGTTATCAAATGTTATTAGCCCTTCCTTATGTTTTACCTGTGCTTTTCTTGAACTATCATTGCTTCTGCTAAGTAAGGTGATATGTCACATTTTTCCCTCTGTTTAATATCTCCTCTTCCTTGTGAAGTTCTTATTTTAGTTCTATTCAATTAAATATTAGTGTTCTTTTATTATCTGCAGTGGCTCTTTCTATAAAAATTCAAGAAATACTTCTACTATCTCTTCTATCCATGTTTTATTTTTCTGATATAAACAGTGTTTCTAATTATAAGAAAAAAGTTAAAGAAGAAAAAAAAAACATACCCCAGGATTCATGAAGCTTGTGCCAGGTGCAGGCGTAGTGTCGACGTTCTAACACCAAAGATGGCCGCAGAGCGATTCAGGTATGAGCTGTTCCCACGTGCACTACTTGCGTACTCTACGCCCGCACAACTCCTGAGCCTTGTATGCTAATTATCCCATGTGCAGTAGTGTAGCATGCAAATGAAGGTATGTAATGATTCAGGAAGTGGTGCAGGCATAGTGTAAGCATGCAGAAATGTAAACCGTAGAAAACGGTTTACATTTTTGCAAACATAAAATCGGAGCCATGACAGCCGACCAAACACATGTATTATATTGTTAATATATGCCAATGGCTAAATATATAGCCATTGGCATAAAAAATGTACAAAATATAAAATTAACATTTAATATATATAGTCGCACTATCACGATGTGGAAGTGCAGGGCAGTGGTGCGCAAAGGGGATCGCAAGGAATATATAAAAATATAGAATAAAGCCGCAATGAAACACATATCACGATTTCCCCATAATAGTCAATGGCAGGCATGCTACACCATACTCATGGCACGAGGGTTACTAAGGGGCAGTGACAGTGTTATGCACAGTAGCTAGGAATTAGTAGGCAATGCCATGCAAATGAGGGGAGTAATAATGCATCGAAGATTCCCCACTGGTGTAAGGATGCACTTCACAGCATAGCATTATAAGACCGAGGTGAGCCCTTGAGATAAAGATGACATCAAGAAAGAGGTGTGTCACCATTGCTGTAAGCACATTGGAGCATTGCTAAACCGGTCTGCCCTAGCTAGACAAAGCTGCAGGATAGGGGTGTGTCGAATTGCCCATAGCTATGCTTAGCTGAGAGTACACAAGGTAACCGAGTATGCATGTGAACAGAAATGAAAACGTGCGTAAACCTGGTAAACTGGTATGCACGGCACACACTGCAGCTGAAACAGGAAGGATATAGGAAAGAAATAAGGAAATGCTGCAGCAGTGAAATTGGAGTACAAATGACTAATTAACACCTAAGAGCCTACAGTGGGCCATTGACAACAGCTAACAAGGCTGCAATCAGCTACCTGCAGAACAGGGAAGTGGAGGGGCTGTACTGCAAAAAAAAAACAGCAAAGTGCTGAAGAAGAACAAAGCTGATATGCAGTATATCAGCTACAAGGCACATTTCGCCATGACTGGGTAGAGAAAGTACAAAACAAGAAAGACAGCAGGTGGATGCATGCCTGATAATGGAAGGGGATCCAGGTCTAAAAGTGAATTAAAGGGCAACAGATTAATCAAGGCAGGCAAGTAGATCTACACAGTAAAGGCCCCACACTTGCAATACTCATTGCAAAACCCATAATTAAGACATGCAGCAGCTGGAATAACTCATACACACCCACTTACATCAGCAGCATCCATAGCACAATACTATAAAGTGTGAAAGCACCTCACACACATTTGTGTATTCCCATTCACTTTGCACCAGTGGTGTATACAGATGGGGAACTTTTATTATGTACATGTTAGGGGCTGCCATAGCTTTGATCCACCAGCATGTGTTGGAGACTGAAGGTGGTGTGCAGGATGATGCACACGACCACCGCAGGCACCAGAGGAGGAGGAGAGTGTTCAGACCTAGGGTAACCTACCAGGGGCTACATCATCTGGAGATAGTAGAGCATTACAGGATGGACAGGGACACCCTACAGCAACTTGTGGAGCTGTGCCGACCATGCCTCAGAGCCAGAACAAACAGAGGGGAACCCATACCAGTGGATACGAAGGTATGTGTAAGATTGAGAATACTAGCTACAGGTACCTTTCAAAGACCAACTGGGGATATCATGGGAATCTCACAGGCATCAGCATCCAGGGTACTACATCAGTTCCTGGATGCCATGTTACCACATGCCAATGAGCACATATACTTCCCCCGAATGCAGGAGGAGTTGGCCAGCAATATGCGTCTCTTCCACCATGTGGCAGAATATCCAGAGGTACTGGGTGCAATAGACTGCACACACATACACATCAAGTCACCACCCGGTGAGCAGGGTAGGCACTACATAAACCACAATGGATACCCCTCTGTCAACTGCCAGGTGGTGTGCAATGCCCAGGGCATTATCATGGATGTGTGTGCTGGCAGCCCTGGAAGCTATCACGACTCCCACATCTGGCATGCCTCACAGCTGTATTGGTTATTTGCCAGGGGGGACATCCCAAATGGCCACCTGGTGGGGGATGCTGGCTATGCACTGGAAGCGTGGATGATGACTCCCATCAGAAATGCACACACACCCATGCAGGAATGCCATAATGAGGCACACTCACAAACCAGAATCATCATAGAGCATGTGTTTGGGATGCTGAAATCACGGTTCCATTGCTTGGACATATCTGGTGGTTGGACATATCTGGTGGCACCTTGCAGTACTCTCCAGGCACATGTGCCCACATCTTCATAGTGTGTGCCATGCTACACAATATGGTCCTGCGGAAACAGCTGCAGCAGGGACAGGATGGTGAAGGCCCTCACAGCCCACCACCACTGCCAAAGGCCCCACAGCCACAGAGGTACTCAGACCACAAACACCCTGAGCCAGCCCCAATAGGCAGATGGAGGCGTGCCCAGTATGCCCATGCCTTGGCAAATAGGGAACATATAGCACACACACACTGACAGTGTAGGCACCTAGGGACTGACACCTTTGTCCACCTGATAACATAGTAAAAATAGATGGCACACACACAAGACTACCTGTAAATTGTCATGTATGGGCAGCCTACTGTGTGCATCCAACATAGGCAGCCCTCAACTATTGTACACACAACAGCCATTGGCACAAGGTAAATCAACACCTGAACAGTAAATTAAGCTATCAGCATATGCAGATACTGTATGTATAGATTCATAGGTAGGTACTTGGCCAACTACCAGAGGCCATTCAAAAGGCCAGCCAAAATGTATCAGCTTTTGCCACTCCATTGATTCATTAACTGTCCCTATGTGGAGTAGAGCCAATGGCAGGATCGCTGGGGTGCATCTACTGTTCCCCATCCACCCTTCAAGGTTTCTCTTGCAGAGTGTTAGTGAGGGGCTCTGTATAATGTAGTTAGGGATGTTGTTCCAAAGTATGGGGAGTGTCTGTGACAGGAAGCTGTCCCTCCAGCATCTTCCATTTATTGTTGTGGCAAGGTCAACTCACTACAGTGTGTGGCTCACTGTGACATGGATTCCCATAGGTGGAGCATATCCATCAAGCCTGAGTTTGACATGGCTGTGTTGGCCAGTGGAGATCATCTCTGGTTAAATGAGATGCCATTGAGTAAAGCAGGAGTTTATTCAGTCTGGCTGCATTGGCCATATGTTGGAGGCCAGTATTCCCATTGGTGATGTACATTCGTGGACCCCAGCTGTTGGACATGTCCTCTGAGGTACATCCCACATGGGTTATTATACCCTATGATGGGACTGATGAGTGATGAGTAAAGGGGCACTATAACCCCAGTATGTCTAGATGGGAATCCTTTAATCAGATGGCCTACATAGAAGGACGCCCTAACTACTGTGGAGATATGATTGTCAAAGAGGAGATCACTATCTACCTTAGTCCCCAGATACCCCATTACCTCATCTGTATTAAAGTGGCTGCTGCTCATGTGTTAATATGTGGGTGCCAATTCCACAATGGAATGACCATGCAGTTAGTGGCACTTGGCTGGAGGCCATGTCATTGGCACCCTGTGACATTCTCTGTGAGGCCCCTTGAGGGATGTCCGTGTCAGCTGGACTATCAATCATGGCTCTCAGTTTGCAGTCATTGCCAAACATGGTCTGCAGTAGTCCACCTGTGTTTGCCTGTACATCTGAGATGTATATGCCAAACAGTAGGGCTCCCAGGACTGAGTCCTGTGGGACACCAGTCTTGACTGTTCAAGAGTTGGACCTGGAGACTGCTAGTTGTACCATGTGGGTTCTGTGTGTAAGCCCATTGGCAACCCAACCTGTAATGTATGGGTGAATGTACAGGGTGGTGTGTTTATCAATAATACCTGAGTGGGGCATGGTGTCAAAAGCCTTGGTGAGGTCCAGGTAATATGTGTGAACCACCTCCCTCGTCATCTAACGTCTTGGTGACTGTATGTAAGATGTCAAACAGGTTCAGTAGGCATGAACTGCACTCAACCAAGCTGATCTGGGTTGGGTCATATGTTTGGAGGTTACCAATGTCATTGTTAATGAGTGCCATGAGGATGTGAACCATACCATTGCAGACCAGGCTAGTCAGGCTTATGGAGTGGTAGTTACCATGGTCAGTTGTGATTCCACCTTGATGGAGTGGAATAACTATTGCCATGTGCCACTGTATGGGCATGTAGCCTGTGGAGAGGCTGAGGTAGGAATGCTTAATTAGGTGTGGGAAGGTTGTCTTGTACAGTTTGCAAGATGCAGTCTGAGTCAACATCTGCCTCCATTGACGCTGTGTTCTGCTGTTAGAGAGGGCCATTTCCACCTGTGTGTTTCTGAGTATTGGGATACTGCACCTTTCGGGTAGTGTTGTGGGCTTTTTAGGGGGGTGAAGTATGCACCGAATGTATCTGCAAGGATGTTGGCTATATCAGTAGGGCCAGCACATTTTGTGCTATATTTCATCGGCACAGTGCAAATCTGTGTGTCACCACGTAGATCCTTGACATAGCCAAAGAAGGCTTTGTGGTTATCTTTTGAATCCTTGCGTATTCTCCTGCTGATGCTAGCCTTGGATGATGTCATGAGGGACCTACGTATCATACTAATAGTGGTCACGGATGTCTGCCCTTCATGGGATTTGCTGTGTGTCAGGAACACTGTCCTACTTCTGTAGTATAGCCTGTTTATTGAAGAGGTCCACCAGATCGGTGTCCTTGTCTAGGAGGAGTGAGTCTTAGTTTACCAGTGATGGCATGATCCATACATCCATTTAGGTGCTTATAGACTGCATTTGTAAATCTGTCTGTATCTTGAGCAGTGTTTCCCCTTGCATGGGGGCTGTGAAACCCCCTACCCCTGTTACTTGTAGTGTAAATTTAGCTGTAGAAAATGTATACACTGTGATATCTGTGGGTAGGGAGATGCTAGGTTGTGGAAACAGTGAATAATTCATGGTCAGATCTACCCAGTGACCGGTTAACCTCTGCTGTGGTGCACCTGTTGCCCATGTTGGTGATGACCACATCTAGTAGTTTCCAACCCACGTTAGGGAGGTTACCACCTGAGACAGGGCATATGAGATGATACATTCCAGGAAGCGCTGGAGTACATTTCCCAGTTAATGGTATGGTAGTTGACATCGACCAATGCCAGGGTGTGTGTTAAGACTGTCATGTTCTCCACTTTCTCCAGGTAGGTGGAGTGGTGGTCCTGGGTCATGAAGGGTGATCCATAGCAGGCCACATTCCACATTGCAGTTGTGGCTGATGTTAGCTGCACATGGATGATCACAGAGGTATCATGCTGCTCCACTAACCTGGAGGTGTAGGTATCCCTGATGAATATGGATACACCCCCTACATGTCTGTGTCAGTACATATTCTGTGGTTGAAATGTGTGGTATGGGTTGTAGTCTGCTAGTGCTGGTGTGCTCTCAGGAGCCTTAAGACAGATTTCAGTTAATGCACAGATGTTGATGTTGTCCATCCTGAGGAGTGCTGTGAGTGCATGCATGTTGTGATCACAACCCCTGGTGTTGAGTAGCATAATCCTCATTGTGCTGTTTACGGAGCTGGTATTCACCTTCAAGACTCTCCTAAATAAGGCACCATGGGGGCGCCAATAGCCTTGGCCAGTATTCCAAAGCCTAAGGCTGACACATAGGCCGGTATGGTATCATTGCATGCATGTTCCCCATCTGTGCTTGATTTTCATCTCCCCTGTTGGTAACCTACTGGTAAGCAATAGAAAGCCTTAAACTTATCCAAGTCTTCTAGCTTCCAAGATAGGCTTTTGGAGTGACTAAGTATCAGTGTTCTGTATGTTCTTGCTATACTCAACTGTTTCCTGACTACATGGTGATTTCTCACTGTATATTGTGATCTGAAGGTCTGTTTATTCACATATTATGGCTGTGATGGCCTGCACGTCAGAGGTTCACAGATACCCTACTACCTATCTGCCCAACGACAATTAGAAGCATTGCTACAGTGTGTTGGCCTTCCCTGCACCATTGATGAAGTAACTGAGCCTATGTCAAGCATAGCTAATGAAACAATTCCAGGCAGAGTTGCTGGAAGCTGTTGAAGACTGGGGTTGGGGTGGGTGATTAGGGCACTTAGTGATCTAAAGAGGGCATGTTAATGTGGCAATTCAACACCATTCAATTCCCCTAATAGGTCTTACAGCTATCAAACTGGACAGGCTCCCCCACCCCCTGACTGTATCGTTCTGAGACACATGATCCCAGGGGTGTATAGTCTGTTACCCATTCAAACAACAAGGATTCCCTTGAAGTGTGTCAGTGAGGGTCTATGCCTAATGTAGTCAGGAATGTAATGTATTGTCTCACAGTACATTTGTTATATGTTGTTATTTCAAGAGTAAGTGAAGCTCAGTGGGTGTGGGGGCCTCTGCCCTTTGCTTAGCCTAGCTTACACATAGAAATCATCTAAATAGGAAATAGGCAGAAGCAACGTTAATGTCAACAGTGTAATGGTTACAGCATCCACATAGTATCTGTGCATTCGAGGTTACAATCCCAATAAAGGCAGGGATGTTTATCATGTGCAAAAGTATACCTTAACCACAGCTTGCATATATAGGTAGTAATCGTCTGTATAATAAACATTTGAAACATCCATATAAACCCATGTGTGCAGGAGAGTACAGTCAACAGAGTATGTAATGTTATGTCAGCACATAGTGAGATGTTATGTCACTGACATGTATATATCCGGAGTAGTTAGCGGATGTGGCCATGTTTGCATGCACAGGTTATACGTTACAAAGTTTGTTTAACTGTGTTTAACCACTACTATAATGTCACACAAACACTTTTAAACATGCTTACAACTGCTTAAATGAGCCTTATTCTGCAGTAAAAAAACATTTGTAAAGCATCGCAGGTGTCGAACCCTGGACCATGCACTCTATAGTCATGGGACGAGGTGTACACATGCTTCATGGTCTTGAGACTACACCTTATACCATATGCATTTCACTGTAATGATCACAAATGGGACCATCACTTTGTGTACATATGTACAGTACATTGCAATGTACTGTAGTTTGTGAACCAACACATTCCAGTCTACAGATGTATTACTGTTACAAACTAATACGAAATATATATATATATATATATATATATATATATATATATATATATATAATGTCAGTGATGTCTACACACACACACTTATATATGTATGTATATATTTATATATATATATATATATATATATATATATATATATATATATATATATTATACAGTTACATCAATAGCCATATATATTTATATATATATATATATATATATATATATATATATATATAAATATATATATATATATATATATACATATATATATATAAACATTTATGAACACACTTTGTGACACAGAAGCACTCCAAAGGAATTGGAGTGTACACAAAACACATGCAGCTCTGGTATTATAAC
The DNA here is from genome assembly GCF_019279795.1 of Protopterus annectens. Classification (NCBI taxonomy): domain Eukaryota; kingdom Metazoa; phylum Chordata; order Ceratodontiformes; family Protopteridae; genus Protopterus; species Protopterus annectens. The sequence continues at coordinate 1,209,951,023 of NC_056725.1, forward strand.
AATTAATATTAACCTAATTCACCATAGAAGGGGTAGTTGTTGTGTATGTGAAGATTGGGGTGGGGAGGAATGATGGGTAATGCAATCATGCATCAAGGAGGGCCTGGTTCGGATGTCCAATAAATGAACTGGAAGGGCATACATGGAGTATGGGGACAATATAAAAAGGACACAAAGCAAGACCCTTTCTCATTCATAATACACCCTGTCATGTCACATTGCAACACCTAATTTCACAAACATATGAACATTAACATGTATCAGACATGTACACCAACTGACTGTCACATTTGTTTTCAGTAGTGAGGAATGTCTGTAGTACAATGTATATTCTAAACACCATAACATTTGTACATATCTCAGATGCCTTAGTGGTAAAGTCAGTGACTGTGGTGTTCATGGTCCCGGGTTCAAGACCTGCAAGGGCTTTTAGGTTATTTTGAGGGCCAGAATAAGGGCTTTTAGATGCTGGTGGATTAAAGCCCTCTTAAGCAGTAGTAAGTGGGTTTCCAAGTGTTTACGTGACGGTACGCGGTGCTGAAACACGGTAAACAGAGGAACGCTTCACACGTTTGACCTTTGCTTAACGTCATGCAGACCACGGGAAATCCTGCTCACAACCACGTAAATGTGCATTATTCACACTTTCCCTACCAGTGCCTACTCTGAGAGGTAAAATTATAACACCTTCCAGGAGCAGAACCTGCAACCATGTACTCCATCCTCAGAGTAACCTAACACTAAGCTACCTGGGATGTACCTATCCCAGTTGTGTATGCAGACAGGTTAAAACACAAAAGGGAGGAATGTGTTGAAATAGGACAACCTGCCATGTACCCAATTAAAGGTGTATGTTCATACATATATATATATATATATATATATATATATATATATATATATATAGAAAGGAAGTTTCTTTGCTCACCAGTGGGAGTGGGGAGCCTTGAGCAGCCTACCTGTCCCTGTAGGAAGTGACCTCAGCACAAGAAACTTTAGTAATTGGTTGTTTTGGACCATTTCTAGCTCTTTTGTAGTTCACTGTTTAAAGTCCACCTCTGGGCGTTTTTTTCTGGCTATACTGCTCAGACAAGCTCCTCGTGGTCCTGCAGAGTGGTCCTAGTAGCAAGGAACTCAGAAAAGTGACTACTTTCTGGATTTAAGTATCTTTGCTTTTTTTTTTCACTTGGAATAGCTTCTGTAGCTTACCCTGAACTAGCTTGAACTGTTTTTTAACTGTTTGCTGCATTATTTTAAAATCTGCACTTAAAGTTACATTTTAGTCGAATTTGATCGAAAGTTTGTTGTTTGTTTGTTTAATTTAACTGTTGAGGCTGCCCATTAAAGTGTGCTAGCCTGTGTAACTGATTTATCACTGTTTCTGCATTTTCTGTGTATTTCTATCAAAAAAACAAAAAAACAAAAAATAATCCTTGTTTTCCCACCTCTCCTCGACTAGTTTAGACCAGTTTACAGGCATTGCTGTATTCTGGGCTGTGGTGTAGTTCCTGTGGTGTCCATTACCTTACTTGGATAGAAGGAAGTTTCTTTGTTCACCAGTGGGAGTGGGGAGCCTTGAGCAGCCTACCTGTCCCTGTAGGACGTGACCTCAGCACAAGAAGATGTAGTAATTGGTTGTTTTGGACCATTTCTAGCTCTTTTGTAGTTCACTGTTTAAAATCCGCATTTGCACGGCTTTGCGCAGTTGTGCGCATAGCGCAGAGCTGGTTAAACAAGCTTAAACTTCTTCTGGCTCTTCAAATTTTCCCTTAAGGAAGCTCTACTCTTAGTATAATCAGACTACTCACTATATTATAAGCCTAACATTTGTTCTCAATACTTCTCTACTAAGTAAGCACTCTCGTACCAAGTAAAGCACTACATCTACTTACCACCCATGTGAATATCCACTTCCCTTAAAGGTACAGCACTCCCTTATACTGTTCTAGCATGTCGAGTGGTAGATTACTGGCGTCCTCTCCAGTTCAGCTGGTCAATCTGGGTATCTTGAGACAATACTACAATTGTCTCATGTACACAGACAACCCTCTCCTCCTCCCAACAAACACAAATACATGTGAGAGATGCAACTATATAGCCAAACTGGAGGCTGAACTCTCTCAACTCAGGGCTGGCATGACCAGACAAGAGGAGATGGTAGCCACACACACAACAATCCCAGTCCCACATAGACCTACCACAACTGCAAAACAAACACATAAAAACACAAAGACATACTCGGAGGCTCTAATAAAAAACATACCAAAACAACAGAGGCTCCCAAAAGCAGACATCCAAAAATCCACCACCTCAAAACAAAACACATGCAACACCTATTTCAATAAATCAGTGTGTCAACCAATCACAGCTCTTAAGGCCAAACACCTTGCCAGATACACTAGTAATAGATGACTCTATAGTCAGACACACTGATGTCCCGCTGACCAGGCTGAACAAGGAGAGGGTGACTGTGAGCTGTCTATCGGGAGCTAGGATCCATCACATAACACACGCACTCAAGTCACTCCAAAGCAAGTACAAATATGACTCCGTCATTGTCCATGCTGGTGTGAATGACCTGAGACGCTCTCCTGGAATACATGAAAGAGACGTGAGGAGCTCTCCGATTATGTAGCCCAGGCTGGTATGACCCTGACCTTGAGCAGCATCTTGCCCTCACCAAGAATGATACCACAATACAAAGACAAGATGATCAGCTTTAATAATTGGCTCAAGTACTGGTGTCATTCTAAGGGGATCCAATGTCTGTCTGCCTGGGATGACATGTTGGACAAGCCATGCTGCTTAAGGGATGGCTTACACCTGTCACCACTGGGCTTCCGGATATTGGCTAAGGCTCTTGCCACCCCATAGTGCCTTTTTTAGGCAAGGCTCAAAAGACAAACCCACCTCCTTAGAAAACAAAAATGGAAAAAAGTCTAAATCTCAAGATGCAGGCACTTGATGCACTCCTCAGCATGGAGAACATCGACGTCTGTGCAGTAACTGAAACCTGGTTCAAGGCTTCTGAGAGCACCCCAGCGCTACCAGGCTATACCTCATTATCATGCTTTTCGCCCCAAAACCCGGCTGAACCACAAAGGGAGGGGGAGTGTCCATATTCATCAAGGACACCCACACCTCCAGGTTAGTAGCAACACATGAAGCATCAGAGACCATACAGGTGCAACTAACCATAGGCAAAACTGCTATACAACTGGTAGCATGTTACAGACCACCCTCCCAATCTCAAGAACCCCACTCAGCCTTCCTGAAGACATTGGAGGATATGAATGTATCACAAAATACCATCATACTGGGAGACTTCAACTACCCAAACATAGATTGGGTACATTATTCTAGCCCTAATACCCTCGCCCAAAGGTTCCTGGAATTCATAAATTCAAATGCACTGGAACAACTAGTCACCTCTCTTACTAGGGGAGATAATATACTAGACCTGATCATCACAAACATGGGGATAAAATGCTCCACACCGGAAGTATACCCCTCACTAGTGAGATCTGACCACAAACTAATCACCCTGGATATACATATCCCACCTCCATCCCCAGCACAAAAGACCACAGTGAAAAACTTCTCAAAAGCAGACTTCACTCTTCTTAAGACTGAGATGGTATCCTTTAAGCCCACCGTGCCAGTGGATACCACATCCCACAATGCCGAATCCATCACAAATGCTTTCTATGGACATCTCCAAGAATGCATGGATCATGCAATCCCAAATAAATCCAAGTCCCTCTCCACTAAAGGTAAGCGTCCTGTCTGGTGGACCCCAGCCATAAACAAATTGTATAACAAAAGAAGGAAGCTACTGCACGTCAGAGCAAAATCCCATGAAGGGAAGACATCTCTGATCAACATTAGCAGAAAACTACATTCTCTGATAAAAACATCCAAGGCCAACTTTGAGAGAAAAATCGCTAAGGACAATAAAGATAACCACAAAGCCTTCTTCAGCTATGTTAGAAACCTGGGCGGAAACCCTCAGATATGCTCAGAGTTGGTTCACAACAACAAAAAATACACTGAACCCACAGATATTGCCATATTCTGGCTGACAGGTTCAGTGCAAATTTCTCCCCTCCCTCACCCCCAAAAGAAGAAATACTTATCCCAGCTGAAAGTAATCTCCCTGTCATCTCAGATGTCCAAGTGAGAACCGCCCTAAACAAAGCAAAAAACACAGCATCAATGGGACCTGACGGCATCCAGGGTTGCGTGTTACGTGAACTCCAAGAGGAGCTAAACCCACACATAAAAATGCTATTTAACCTTAGCCTTACTTCGGGATATGTACCTGAACACTGGCGTACAGCAACAGTGGTCCCACTCCACAAGGGGGGTGCCTCTACAGACCCTGGAAACTACCGCCCCATAAGCTTAACCAGCCTGGTCTGCAAAGCTATGGAAAGAATCATTATGTAGATGTATATGGCAAAACACATACATGCTTGAAAGTCTGCAGGGTCACAGGTCATGTCCCTAATGGCTATGTATGACTATATATGTGGCATATACACAGCATTAAGGTCTATTTCATTAATGTGAACACATCCAGACGTGCTGATAGGCAAAGACACCACTACACGCAAACAGACATGCCCACATCAAGACAACATCCACATGGTGTGTGAGCAATGTCATCACATGACACACACATATATGGCGATAACATCACATCACCAGTAGATGTCAAATGTATGTGACTTATACATGTCAGTGGTGTAAGTGTCATGTAGATTTGCAAAGACATATTTGTAATCTTAATAAATGTGATACATATGTATGTTCAGCTGTACTGCTGTACTTCTCTGTGAGTTACTGTGACCTGTCTTCATCATTATGTCTTCCAGGTATGCCACATAGCAGACTGCCGGCGTACAGCTGCTTGGAGGATGCGGTCCTTATCCCATACCTCCTTGACAACTACACAATGCTCTTCAGCCATGTGCCACAGGATGCACAGCAGCAGGATGCCCTGTGAGAGGAACTCTGCAGGAGGGTAAATGATGTTGGTGGTCACAATCACACCTATCAGCAGGTGTGCCGACACTGCACTGACCTGATAAGATGGGCGAAACAGCATGCTAATGCAATCGCCAGGAAACAAGGTGCAACAGGTGGGGGGACACTCACCCAGCCCCCACTCACACATACCGAGGAGCTACTGGTCAACCTGGGGACACCTGCAGACTTCCATCCACAAGCTTTAGCTGGTATTGTGGAGGTGGGTGTCTCTCAACCACTGAGTCTGGAGTTGCCTGGTAAGTCACTACTGCACATAAAACACAACTATATATCACATAGTTACATGTGTTACTGTACAATATGTAATGTAACATCCTATGCAAGGCATGTATGCAAACATGCCACATACTATAGTCTGCTGCTCTATGTATGCACAGATGTGCATACTCCATAGTAGAGTGTATTGTGCTAGCTTATGTGCTAACATGGACATTGCACACTGTAGCTATCACACAGGTGTCGATAATGATCTTACGGCTGTGACACTCCTGTTTAGGTACCTCTGGCATTTTGCAGCGACAGCAGCCTGTGTCAGGTGAGATTGTTATTATTTGCCAGGCTTGATAATGCATGGAACATATTAATTGCATGCTATCTGCCATAACACATGTATACATAATGTATGGTGACCCTGTTAATGGACACTGGTCAGACCTGCAATGCATCACACAGTTTACCTATGTGAAACAATTGAAGACCATATGAAACACCTACACTAAACCTTCCAAATTGTCATTGCCAGATGTGTGGACAACAGTGAATACAATGGTGGAGGTGTGTTCCACTTTAGGTACAGGTACTACATATCAGCATTACACATGTTGGGAATATGAATAGTACTGTACAGAGAGCATATGTGTGCACATACTCTAAAAGTGTTGGAGCTGGAGTATGCCTGGCCCACAGGATACACCCTTGTGGAGTAGACCCTTGCTATGAATGTCACACAATGTCATTTGCTATCAGATATGTCCATGACATGTAGTGGGCTGACTGCAACACTACTCAACTATCCTGAAAAACATGTTTCACATCCCACACATACCACCCTTTGTCTGCATAACCCTGTCCTCAGTGGAGTATATGACATCTATGGGTGTATGTCATATGGGATAACACTGACATGTGAAATAAGATGGCCATCACAGCCATTGGAATGAACATGTGTACACATGGCCATGGAGGATGGCCAGAGACATGAAGATACACACACAGTAGAAGTGATGTACATGTGTGTACACCCTGTTGTACACTGGCTTGACACAATACAACTATGGCCTTTGTGTAATGGTGATATTGCAGATGTGAAACACTAAACATCATACAGGCCTGTGCACAGCTTGTGTAGGCATAACATGAGACCATCACATAACATGTCTTGAACATCTTGAGTGTGTCACGACATGGAAGCATTCACCTATACAGTATCCAAATACATACATGTGTTGCACAACATACACATACATCCACATCAAGCCACAGATACAGTACATTCACCTTGCTGGTGTCAGGCATCACTGTCATGCCTGCTCCTCATGTGTGTGAGGTACACAGATGGCATGTGGGACATAGAGTACTTGTAAGTTAGCCATGTGTGGGCATAGTTGCCAGGTATCAGTAATATGGTTGCAGATGTGCAGGGGTGTCATCCATATACCCTTCTGTGACCTGTGTCACACATCCCACATTAGCATTTATTGTGTATACACCTCAGTGACATGGGTCACATTCCACATTAGATATGTATTGTATGTGAACATAGTCATGGCTATGAACTGTGTCAGTACCTCACACTGTATAGCAATTGTGAAGCCACATGATGCCCTGCAATGGCTGTGCATATCAGCTCAATGTGCAGTATGTCCCTGCATATTTGTAGGGTGGACAGAAAACATTGCATCAGCTGAAGGCCCATGTTAGTATAACATGTCCCTGCATTGGGACACCATTACCATACTGTAGATTGGAAAGGACACCATTGTGTTACACATGTATGCATGTCATTCAAAATGTCAGCTGAAGACATGTCATACTACATGTGATTGGCAAGGTCATACGCCACACAGCAGGCCGTTGTACTGTAAACCTGTGCTGGTCTGTAGCACCATTGCAAAGTAGGGACAGCCATGTCAAACATGTGTGTACAGCCACATGCACTATGTCTACACTCAGCTCAGGGGTAGGCAGAATAATGTTGAACAGACATGCACTGCTTTGGGGAGATATGCAAGCTAGGGCTCAGGCAAACATAGTATGCAGTTGACATACCCTACTGCTCATGTCCTCACACATAGGGGCGGTGGCCAACAGAAAGCATCAGTGGCAGATGTACAAAGGTCAGCGATTGTCTGTTAACATGTAGTGTATGTTGCACACACCATGGCAGTGTGGTCCAACAGTGCAAAGTGCATGCATTGTGTTGCAGGTATGGGGCATAGGCTACTAACACAAATGGTGCAATACAGGTATGTATGCTAACCACCCCTATAATTGTGTAAGATGCATGCCATCTGCTATAACACATGCATGCTGTTGTGTGCAACTCAAGGATGTATAATAACTACCACTATAATTGCCTAAGCTGAAACTATAATTGTCTAAGCTGAATGCCATCTGCCATATCACCTGCATGTAGCGTGTGTGTCTGTGCATGTCTGTGTGTGTGTGTGTGTGTGTGTGTGTGTGTGTGTGTGTGTGTGTGTGTGTGTGTGTGTGTGTGTGTCTGTGTGCATGTGTCTGTGTGTGGTCTGTGTCTGTGTGTGTGACTCTGTGTGTGTGTGTGTCTCTGTGTGTGTGTGTGTGTCTGTATGTGTGTGTGTGTGTGTGTGTGTGTGTGTGTGTGTGTGTGTGTGTGTGTGTGTGTGTGTGTGTGTGTGTGTGTGTGTGTCTCTTTCTGTGTCTGTGTCTGTGTGTCTGTCTGTCTGTGTGTCTCTGTCCATCTGTGTGTATCTCTGTCTGTCTGTGTGTGTGTCTCTGTCTGTGTGTGTCTCTGTCTGTGTGTGTCTGGTATAATTTGTAATGTACAGTTCTTGTCTTCCCCTCACAGGTGTTGATGTAGGTGCATTGCCCTCATGCGGTCCACCTGATGTTAGTGTCCCCACAGACTCTAGCCGTGATGATAGTATGATTAAGGCACAGGCAGGGTTGTCAGGGGCTGAATCTGTGCCATTGGTTCCCATTCCACCTGTCTCCCCCTCATCCTTGCACACAGTTCCCATGCCTGCACATACCCCATCACCACCGGCCATAGAGGAAGGACAGTTGGCAGGTGGTAGCATGAAACAGGGAAGTGTGGTGACTATGGAAGGTGTGCCTGCACACCATGATCCCAGTCAACAGACTGGTGATGTCCCACACAGGTATGTGCCCAGTGCTGCTCGTAGGAGGACCACTGGCCAACATGCCCCTGTGAGACAAAGTACATCAGCTGGAGTCACCAGATACATGTTTTGGGCTGTAATGGAGGCACAGGCACATGCTGAATGGCACAACAGAGAAGGTCTGAGGCTTCAGAGGGCTGCAATCTGTTTATTAACTGACAACATCCAGGCACTTGCAAGTGCTCACCATCATCTTGCAGATGTTGTGGAAAGACGTTTGGGTGACATGGTGGGAGTCCTTGACCATGGCATGTCAATCCTTGAGTGTGGAATGTTTGTGCTGGAACATCTGGTGGGAGTGAGGCATTGGGCACGTGGACATAGGTCAGCTACATCACCTGTTGAAGGTCTACGTGAACATGCTACTGCACATGCTCACTCCCATAGTGGTGGTAGCAGCAGCAGTGCAGCTGGTGCTGTGCAGTACACACCAGGACACAGCAGGCCATGTGCACGTGGTCCTGGATGGTCCCAACAGGGACACAATTCCAATGGACATGTGTCATCAGATGGTACCCAATCTTGATCTCTGCCTGGTACTGCCCGTGCAACCCCTGGCAGGCACAGGTTACGTGGCCATGGCCAGAAAACGTGTACTGTGAAACCTGCCTTGTACAGTCTGAAGCTGTCAATAATACCCTTGTGTAGGTCAGCCACATGCCAGACCTGTGTGCATGCATACACACACACTGGAAACAAATGTAGGGCACCTCAACACACACACGCATAACATCCACACACACCTCAACACACACACATGATGTCATCCAATGGCACAGCCTAGGCCTCTGGCAAACATTATCACCCTGTGCAAATGATGATGCCTGTGCTGCATCCCTGTCATTCACACCATCAGTGCAGGGACATGTTCATATGGCCTTCTGCACAGGGTGAACATACTAGGTAGACAATTGTAGATTAATATTGTTGAGTAGTGTTGACAGGCAGCAGACATACCATGTATTGCAGTTTTAGAATGAGTTTTGTACGTTTGACAGTATGTATCACATGTAACAACACTAACAGCATGCTGATCTTGACGTTCTGCCTTCGTCTTTCAGGTGTAGTTGCATGTGCCGGGGGATGTTGGTGTTTGCTGGAGTCCCATATGTACATGTTGACTACCCACAGGTCAGTATGATAATACCTGCATGCATTTTGTAGCTTCCACATCACAGTTATATTCTCCCATGTTTCAATTATGTTTACTGTTCTAATTATCCAAGAGTATGATAGCTGTGTAGTAAGCTACTGTGTTCAGAGCCATCACATCCATAGTGGGTGACATCACAGGTATACCTGTAGCGCGGAGTGGGTGAAAGAGCGGTATGCTGGATGACAAGGGTAAAGGCCAGTGGAAATAGTGGCTTCTCATTGGGAAGCAGTAATACCCACTGCCATGACAGCATGCAAACAGACACACCCACACACTCAGGGATTCACAGACACAGTAACATCCACTCTGACACACACACACAGTTGCCAGTGTTCGGATGAGAACCCCTGCCTATGTGCATATCATCATTATAGTACTACGCAATTACAAGACGCGCCACAGAGATTACACATGTACAGGTAGTTGGAATGGCCTAAGATCAAGGACATAGACAGGGATACTACAATGCAGTGAGTGTATGTGGGGAGAGGGGTCCATCAGTAGGCTATGTAACAACAGGTCACACCCCATGGTGTACATGTTAACAGGTGGTTAGTATGCCCGTCTACAATTGATGATATCAACAGGGATGCTAGATTGCTTTGAGTGGATGGGGGGAGGGGGTATTAACATTTCACTATGGTAAAATACAGCCTCCCTCCAGGAACTGGATAGTCACACACACACACACACACACACACACACACACACACACACACACACACACCAATGTCACACTCATGCAGACACTTTACATGTGGGAGGTTTAACCACCTGCCTATGCCTTTCTTTCTACACTTCACTCTGTACCAGTGTCAACAACAGTGTTCAGGAGAGTGATAACATGGGATATATTCCCAACCATACGTGACATATATGGATACACGCACCCACATGTGCCAGTACTGTGAATCAAACACCTGCCTATCTCATGATAGGTACTACAGAAGTACAGCACTATCGCATCCAGTACAATGCATACTGACTCTTTCCTTTGACAACTGTGCTGATATATGCACAATATATGCACAGGGGAGGTATTACTGTTACAGGTGTCATGAGGTTTGCCTTCAGTGTCACCCTTACAGCATTCTACATTGTCTGTCTTCCACTTCAGTTAACAAAACCTGACCTTAGCAGGTACACAGGTTATTGTAGGACTGGTTGTAACACACCAGTGAGCTGTCCTCTGTAATTATTCATCTGCAAAGAAGCCCCACCACTTAGTAGTCATGTCCAAACATCTGTCCATACCTCATGTACAGCTTACTGTACTTAGAGCATTTCACCATATACAGTTGGCAATGCTGAGGCTGTATTGCAACAGCATGATGTACTAAGACAACAGTCACCTTCAGACATCAGACACTGCACACACATGGAATCTACACAAACATCAGTACATGTACACATATGCAGTCTACATTAGTACGTGCACTAGCAGGTCAAGAGGATACATTCCACACCTTCCCCATGCCATGTGTGAAACATAGCGGAGCATTACACCATAATGGATGTTGTATTCATGTACTGGTAGGACACCACCACTTTCACCGAGTAGCCAAGTGTACATATATTACAACAGCACATATCAGCGTGACACACACAGCATTATTCCATGTCATGCTTTTACAAACTATTACTTGACAGTGTCGTGGTGAAGCCAGAGCACTGTTATGGTCAACAGTGAACACATCACATTTGCCACACACACCTCATGTGTACTAGAAGAGTGCCAGCAATGAGCTCTGTTACAGCTAGGCAGTACACTCATTCAAGCATCTGTCAGGTCTGTGGCTTGTAAACATCTCACCCCAGCATGCACTGCCTATTGTGGTACTAAGGCTAATGTCCAGAGAGCACACAGCATGCATGGCTTGCAGCTGTTGACATGGGGTATATGTAGGAGCTGTGGCCACACATGGCTGTACATGTCATGAACATATCACCTGTGACTACTCAGGAACATACAGAGCAGAGCTGGATTTCCCTGAGTCTGTCAATACAGGCCTTGTGTAGGTCCTATGGTCCTGTTATTTGGGTATGTTTGTAGGCATTGCATTAGGTGGACATGTCTAAAGACATTCATGCCACATGGGGTGTTGTATGATATGCTAGGTGTCATGGGTGACCAGTAGAGTGGGGATATTACCTCTGTCAACATAGATATCGAACCTTATGTAATATTTGCATGCTATCTGCCATGTGCATGTGTGTAATGACTGTAGTCACCTGTATGTAGAAAGGTAAATGAAAGCTATGGTAATGTAATTTATGTTGTATGAGTGTGGGATGTCCATATCCAGGGCAGGTACGGTTAGGTCATATCCAACCATGAAGGTATTGTTTACTGGTGTAAAGCAACAGTCAACCGTGTAAATGCTGACAACATCTGAGGGGACCCTGGTATGTGTACAACTGAGCTGGTTACAAACAGTGGTATTATTGCATTGCATAACACATTCTGCAGCTGTGTCTGTACATGGGTACTTTGCACAGTTGATGTAGGCCTAGGTACAGTCCACCAATCGAGAGTTATCTGGTGGTCTACCATACTATGTCATACCACATATGGATGTGTGTTGGTAGTCTGGGAACAAGGTGGTGGATGTATATGAGGATACAACCTAGAATGCAGCATTTGCCACTGTCACCTGTACCTGACTCATCTGTGATGCGTTATGTCAGAGTAGTGGTTTTTACATGTGAGTAGCCTTTATGAATATGTGTACACCACAACCTGGAATGGTCCATACCGCTGTTATGGACCACATGTCTGGATCTGAGTTATATGGTGGTAGTGCAATTGTGCAGTACAGAGCCTTCAGCCAGGTGTTCCTCACTGCACAGATGTCAGTATTCCCCATTGTAGGTTCTACATTGAGCAAATGGATTACTAAAGCCACACATCTAGCACTGGTTAGCATAAGCATCCAATGCAATTGTCATGTAGGTGCCAGGGTGTTACTTCTGTGTGTAGGACATTTGCCTTGGAATGCGGCTATATGGGTAAATGCGACCTATGTATTATCCACACACGTGTAACATGGATGCATGTGCTCTGTGTTGAAGGTTCATCGTTTGGTCATGACAGCCCAGAATGACAGACACTGGACAACCTCATAATAGCAGCAGGACATTGGCTCATTGTTTTGGTCTAGCAGTTGCCACCTGTACCATAACATCACTGTGTGTGGCATTAATGTGCTTGGTAACAAATGCATCATGTAAGGTGACGGACAGTGGCAAAACTTGTGTATATGACCAATGTGAGATATACTTAGGGTAGCAGTCCTGCTAATAATGACAACTACTAACACAGCCGGGAGAGGTCATCTTGACACCTGCACCTCAGTACCATTACACAAGGTGGATCACACATTATGCTTGCACATGCCACTGTTCCACGTATAATGCCACTGTCCACAACCTGCTGTCAAGGTATGCCTTTCAGGGCAGCAAGATGTGTGACACATGCTGTAGGTAGCATCCACCTGTGTGACCCAGGTAAACTATTGTCTGTCATGTCCATACATGCATGAATGTGTATACGTAACATATATATATGTCAGTACTTCATGCACATGTATGCATGTGTATCACACAGCACAGACACAGATATATAATTTACGGGCCACATACAGGTATCAGGTTGTAAACCAGTATGATGTGCATATATACTGACAGGTAAGATGTACCTAGCTGTAAACCTGTGTGTTTACAATAGGAGTCCATTACAATGTGTTCTGTACATGTAAGTGTTTGAGCATGCACACTGTGGCCTTCAGTGGTTAGAATCAGAGTGCATCCTAAACAGCCCTGTGCTACTAAGTGTATGAGCGTACCCACTGCCACCTTGTGTAATTTGAGTCAGTGCATCCAACAAGCCCTTTGTTACTAAGTGTATGAGCATGCTCAGTATAACCTTGTGTAGTTGTAGTCATAGTGCATCACAAATGGCCCTGTGCTACTAAGTGTATGAGCATGCCCACTGTAACCCTGTATAGTGATAGTAGTTGTCCATTCCGCAGATGGCAACACTCCAGTTCAGGTTCCTGCTGTGCTACAACTATACCTCTCAGGCCTACCTGCGGATGATGTGTCTTGTTTGTGCATACAGGCTGTAATGGACACCTACTTTAAACACACAGGTCTACAGCTATGTACTTTGTGACTGTCAGTCTCCCTGTTGTTGTTCTCAATTGTAGAAGGGCAGTCTGACTGCCTTGGAATGTGTAATCTCTGTGGCGCATCTTGTAACTGTGTAGTACTGTAATAGTGATCTTTAGATAGGCAGGAGTTCTGATCCCACCACTGGCAACTGTGTGCATTTGTTTGTGTGTCTGTTAGCAAATGGCTGAGTGTGTTTGTGTGTGTGTGTGTCTCAGCAAATCCCTGAGTGTGTGTGTCAGCAAATGGTTGTGTGTGTATTTGTGTCTGCATCCTGCCATGGCAGTGGGTTTTGCTGCATTCCAAAGAGATACATCCTTTTGCACTGGCCTTTATCCTTGTCAACTGCAAAACCTCTCTCTTCCCCCCTCCCCACTGCAAGTAATCGGTCCTGTGATATCACCCAGCTCAGACATGGAAGTGTAATTGTGTGTGTTCTGTGGCACATGCCCCAACTGCATACCACTGTACTAGTTTCCTTTACATAGGCAAGAAGTGTATGCACAATACTGGCAAGTGTGTGTGTTTGTGTGTGTGACTACCCTGTAGCCAGGCATACACATGTGTAATGTCTTTTAGCACACCATGGTAGCCATCTGTGGTGACCGTGTCTACAAAGTATTACATAGTTAGGAATGGTAAAGAATACACAGTCAAGCATGACTACAGTTGGGTATGTTATTTTCCTGTGCCACTGTTGAGCAGTGACACAGAAGTGGCAGCTGGGGTGTAGGTCCATACCCATCATTCCCTCACCCTAACTCCACAATCCCCGGGGTAGATTACATTAGCCATCATTCCCCACCCCAAACTCCACATACACAACAACCATCCCTTCTCTGGTGAACTGCTTATGATTTAAATGTTATAACACAAGAGATGCCTCTGTTTTGTGTACACATCAGTTCCTTTGGAACCCTTCTGTGTCAAAAGGGCGTTCAGACATGTGTGTGTATATATATATAATTTATGGCTGTCTCTGTGTATATGCATATATATATATATATATATATATATATATATATATATATATATATATATGTGTGTACACATCCCGTAGGTGTGTGTGTATATATATATATATATATATATATATATATATATATATGTAGTTATGACAGTTGTACAGATGTAGACTTGTCTTTGTTGTTTCACAGAGTACAGTACATTCAGGGGTACTATGTACACAAAATGACTGTCCCATTTGTTTTCAGTACTGTGGAATACCTTTAGTAGGATGTGCATTATAGACTCCATGGAACATGTGTACAACCCAGATGGCTTAGTGGTACATCCAGTGACCTCAGTGTTTATGGTCCAGGGTTCAAGACCTGCAAGCCTTGTTGATACTGTCAATTGGGACTGCATAAGATACTTTTAAGCAATTGTAAGCAGGTGTAAATGTGTTTTCATGACAGTAAGCAGCGGGTATTCACAGGTAACTGACATGTACAACCCGCAGTACACTTGGAATGCCCTTCTTTGGCAATCCTGCTGATGTCACCCACCTACGAATACATCTCTGGGACTGCTGTAACCCAGTAATCTCCATGGCGCGTGCTGTAACTGCATAATGCTGTAGTGTGCTAAACTAGTTTGGTAGGTGTTCTAATCCCAGACAGGTCAACTGTGTGTGTGTGTGTGTGTGTGTGTGTGTGTGTGTGTGTGTGTGTGTGTGTGTGTGTGTGTGTGTGTGTGTCTGCCTGTGAAAGAAATGATGCTTTTAGAGTATGCACACTCTTTAGAATTTATATGACCACCTTTGGCAATCCTGCTGATGTCACCCACCTAGAAATACACCTCTAGGACTGCTGTAACCCAGTATTCTCCGTAGTGTACGCTGTAACTGCATATTGCTATAGTGTGATAAACTAGTTAGGTAGGGGTTCCATTCCAAGAGAGGCCAACTCTGTGTGTGAGTCTGTCTCTGTCTGCCAGAGATAAGAACAATGTTTTTTAGAGTATGCACACTCTTTACAAGTCACATGACCACCTTTGGCAATCCTGCTGATGTCACCCACCTAGGAATACAACTCTAGGAGTGCTGTAACCTGGTATTCTCCATAGCGCATGCTGTAACTGCGTATTGCTGTAGTGTGATAAACTAGTTAGGTAGGGGCTCTATTCCAAGAGAGACTAACTGTGTGTGTGTCTGTCTGCCTGAGAAAGTAGCAGTGCCTTTTAGAGTATGCACACTCTTTACAATTCACATGACCATCTTTGACAATCCTGCTGATGTTACCCACCTAGACATACACCTCTGGGAGTGCTGTAACCCTGTAATCTCTGTGGCGCATGCTGTAACTGCGTAATGCTATTGTGTGATACACTAGTTAGGTAGGGGTTCTATTCTAAGACATGGCAGGTGTGTGTGTTTGACTGTCAGAGCCTGTGTGGAGGTGGCTGTGAGTGTCTAACCACTGGACATGTTGGGGAGTGGATTTTGTAGTTTTCCTATATGGTGTCCATCTTATATGACACAATGTCCACCTCACGAGGAGTACAGATGTCAGTCAGCCAAGGGACTGTGTTGGCAAGCCATACCCCTACATCTGGCAAAAGGCCTGGTGAACAAAGTATGCAACCCTACTATTACCCGGAATACATCCTGAACCCATGTGTCATACACAAACACACTCGCCTAGAATATCCTGCTGTGTTGCTAGTACCCTGCAAATTGATGACAGATAGTAGGCATGGTGTGAATGCAGTGGGCTGCAGAGGGCATGGCACCCTGTACAGCAGTACAATAGGCACATAATTGTGGACAATGTGCCTTCACTTTGTTCCCCACTGGATGCCTGCAACATATGTGGTGCCATCAAATGTGATCCACAGAGGCCATACAATGCCTTACACATGTACTCTGTATGGACCGATGCCACTGACACCAGGGAATACCTGTATCATGCCATCAATGCAGGTGCAGGGTCAACCTGCTGACTATAAGCAGGTCCTGCCACACCAGGCCAGTATTGGCATATCAAAAGATAACAGTCTGTGTACACAACATGTGCCAGCCAAACCAGGTTCACCTGTACATGTCACTGTACATTATTGTGGGACATGCACATCCCAGGCAATGCCCATGTTAAGGACTATCAAACACAGACATGGCATGCATTGCAAAGCTATGGCCATACACAATGGTAACCAGGATGTCAGGATAGTTCATACAATATCCATCTGTGTGGGACATTGCAGACACTACACCCCTGTACCACACTGCACACCATTGTCGGATGGCTAGATGCCAAGGATTACCCCTCACCCAGCCTTGTACAGCCATCTTGCACAGCCAACCACTACACACCCATGAAGCAATGCACACATGCATGTCAGTACTGGCACCTTGTGTCTGCGTGTGGGGTATGATGCTCCCAACCACAGTCACTCCCAGTATAACTCCCATTGGCATACCGACATATGTCAAACACGTTCACATCCCCTAGCCCATAAAACCTCTGGATATCCCCTGTGGTGCATTTAGTACCTGTGCATTACTGCAGTGTAGCAAACTAAGTAGTTTGGAAGTGTATTTGTGAGCCTGGCAAAGAGTGTCAATGTGAGTCCATTAGAGAGTGGGGTTGTGTTGACAATGACATCCATTCATATGGACAGTCATGTGTGCTACACCTAATGTGTGTCTACTATATCTCTGTTGCACTTGTCGCTCACCAACACACATATATGTTCTTACAGCACACCAACATGTCAGCTTTGTGGCACATGGAGTAACTGCATGCACTTGTAATAGTAATGACTAGCCAGTCTGGGGTTTGAACCCCTGTACTGGTAGGTTTGTGACAGACGATGCTTAGGTTTTAGTCTCCAAGCCCTTCTCTGATGTACTTTGCCTCTGTATGTCCCTCACACACACTCTCTGGTGGATCTGGAGGTGTACACCTGCTCAGCAGCAGATTGTGTTTTGTAAGTGATGGTCATGATCAGGTGATGGCCTCTGCACCTAGTGCAGTCCCCCTCTAGCTGATTGCATGTGGAACAGCTGTGATGATGTTCCCATAGCCAATCGCATGAAAAACACAGTGCAATATCTAGGAACATCATGTTGGTGTTTGCCCATGACAGTCGCTGTGAGTGGTACCTGGATCTGGTGTTTGGTAAACGGCATCACAGATGATATCTGGATATTCCTCAAACAACATACACAGTGGGAAATAGCCTAAAGACAGGAGGGTGATGTGCCAGACATGACTACAGCATGTAAGTGTAGCTATGCTTCATT
This sequence comes from Protopterus annectens, assembly GCF_019279795.1. Lineage (NCBI taxonomy): Eukaryota > Metazoa > Chordata > Ceratodontiformes > Protopteridae > Protopterus > Protopterus annectens. The sequence continues at coordinate 1,209,969,027 of NC_056725.1, forward strand.
GAGACTACTGTCTGTTTAACAAGTTGTGTGTGGTAATGGCTATTCTGCATGTTTTAAAACTGACAAGACAGTGCTCTGTTTGTGAGGGACCCCATCTGTAGGGCCATCTGTGGACTGGTCAGTGTGTGGAACCATTTGATTCCTGTGTTACTCACTGAACACACATCTGTGAACAGCAGGAGCATAGTGTGAGGACTGCAGCCAGTACATGGTGATAGTGATGAGTTACTGCCATCGCATCCCTGACTGGACATATGTCACATGAAACAGTGGTATGACAGACACTGTCTGGGGTTCTCAGTGACATGCCAATAATGGGCCACTGTTCATAGCTGCAGTCACAAGTTTTCTACACTTTGTACAGATGTCATGCAGTATATATGCATGTGTTGTGCTCCCTCTGCAAATGTATACCATCTGTTGTGTTGGGTTGATGGTCATATCTATGCATGCTGTTATAAGTAGTTCTGAATGCTGTTGACTATTACTAAGCCATATCTGTGTTTAAACTGCAACACCATAGGCTGTATGCTTTTGGAGGTGCCGGCAGAACCCCCTGCCCCACTTCAGCTGGCCATGGCACTGGGCACCAGCACATCTGTGGCCCAGCCTTGGACCTCCACTTCTGTTGGCTCTGCACCACCTTCTAGTGATACCGCCACTGAGGATGGGGCTTGTCCCCCCTGAGAGGAGGTCCAGACAGGAACATGTCCACTGTCGTACAGTCCTGGACGTGGTGCATAGGGGGCCCAATAAGGGGTTTTGAGGCCAGATATGCCAGCTCAAGGGCAGAGCATCACATTTACAGCGTGAGGCTTCCCCTCCTAGACAGCCCCCAGCACTGCCACCTTTGCTGCTGTTTTGGTGCAGTGGTGGCTGCCCATGGCTGGGGACCTCCGTCCCTCTGTTTCCATCTGGGGGCTCATGGGTTTGTGACTGCCGAACACCCCTCCCGTCCGGGGTGTATCCTCCCACATGTGTCATATACCGACCCTGTATGCTGTCTTGTCTGTCATCCTACCCTACCTATCCTCCACGAGCATACCTTCTCTCCTTCCCCCACATCCCACTCTCACCCTATGGAAACAAAAGGCTAATCAGTTCCTAGAACAACATTTGCCCCATACATAGCTGTCCGTTTCACACACGTGTCCACTGGACCCATGTAACCCTTTTAATATGAATCACAACATACTCCAGTTGTCCTCACCCTTGTCTCTCAGGCGCACGATCCTAGTATGCACATGACTCCTAAATGTTCCAGGTACACGTGATGCGGATGATCCCATTGTACACACAACACTACCGGTCCCTCTATGGTTACCCCATTTACCTTTATCATGATGATGATGATGTTGCACACAGCACCTTGCAAGAGTACTGTTTTCACATAATGATTGGACAGGAACTGTTGTGCTAATGTAAATAACATGCACAGAGTGATGCATATGGCCAATGTACAAATGTTTGCATGTATGAATGACACGTTTGTCTGAGGGAGTCTTGATATTACATAGGACAACACCACTACATAATACAGGCATTGCTGGTGTTTCCCTTTTCATTCCTTTGTAATGCTTTGTTGTCACATGAGATGTTCCTGATATAGCTATATATATGTATGTATCTATATCTGGACATAAACACTCACACATACATCTACATGATGGAATACATTTCTTATACTGTTGAATGACTGCGCTGAATGATATGTTTGTGATAAGGTCCGATGTCTGTATATCTGCCATGGCTTAGTAGTAAATCACAATAGCTGTGTGTGTAGAGTCCTGATTTCTAGCCTTGCAGAGGCTGTTTATTTTGTTGCTGGGCAAAACAAGGCCATTGGATACGGAGTGATTAAGGTACATTAAAGCAGTTGTGAGCGTGTGTGTCTGGGTTTGCATGGAGCTAAACAATGCTAACCTCCGTTTACAGTTTCTTACACTCAGTTAGCCTCTACATTGCTTTACCAGTGTAATACTCACATACTGGTGGCCAAACAGGCTTACACCCGCTTGCTCCCATACTTGCAAATGCACTGCATTTGGTGTTTGCATCTGACATTCACACCCCTGGGTGGGAGTGAGGACTACGATATTACCTTGTGATGCCTATTACATTGGATTACATGCCTACAGTATCATGAATGGCTGCCCATTAGGCGACAGCATGCCATTCGACTGTACGGAATCCGCGGCCTGTCTAAGGTTGTCAGTGGAATATGTGCTTTCTGTCCCTATCAGACCTCTCATACGATTGGGGAAAAATACAAACTGAATCAGGGACACGGCATAACAACATCAGGGACACATTTAGATTATTGGTGCTATTAACCTGACACATTGACAGACTCAGAGCTTATGAATTCATACACATTTTCTGAGGTAAATGATGTTTATAACTCTTAATTGTTGTCATTATTCATTATGTGTAATTCACCTCCTTTCCTCCAAATGTCACTAGTTTAGGAGGGATTAAGTGGGACAGAGTTAGAAATTGAGTCGAAATCAGGGACGTCCCTGGAAATTGGGGACAGTTCAGAGGTATTGTCCCTATTTATTCCCCCAATGGTTTATGTCCTGTCCAGTGGATGTGCTGTTAGGGGTTGAGAGGTATGGGTGTCAGTTATGCCCATTTTGGAATATTACTTACATCCCTGGTGCAGTCCTAATACAACTGCGCCAGCCAACACCTGCATGCCTAGGCCCATAATTGCATAACCATAGTTCCCCCACCTGCCACTCCTCTACAGCACTCATCCTTACTGTGGGTGCAGGTGGGGTATAAACACACCACTACACACTGCCCACTCTCCCTGTGTCAGGACACATGTTGTACGTTGTGTCGACCCATGGGTTATCAGGCTTGCACAACCTACTGGTCCGTGTACATCTACAGCCTGGTTTCATAAATCATTACCGGGACTGCCTCCGATGATCATTAATTTTTGTTGTCCCACAAGGGACATCGATGTCTATGTTTCAAGATTAGACCTGGCAGGCATTTCCCACTGGTAGTATCCTGCCGATGGTCTGGGAAGCAGTGGTGTTTACCTTTATTGTGTGTCTGTATGTCTCACCGGCCTAGCTGGGGGGGTGGGGGAGGTTGATGCTACGTGTTACACGTTTGTTTATTGGACCCCTCACCCCCATATGCACGGCCAGTGAACATATGTAACTTGTAACTGCTGTATCATATCCTAGCTATATACATGTGTATATTTATAGTCACATATATATATCTATTTACATTACTATATACAGATATATCTGTATATGTATGCATACATGTATATTTATATTTTGTTATATATATATATATATATATATATATATATATATATATATATATATATCTCACAACATATGGGTCTATGGGTGTCTGCATATGTATATATTTATATGTGGGTATGTATCTGTATTCTATCTCTGTATGTATACATTTGTACTACGGAGAGGGAAAGGCTTATCTCTATGTCGCTATGGGTATATATACACACACATATCTCTACATATATATATATATATATATATATATATATATATATATATATATATCTACATCTGGTTAGTCCGTTCCTTGCCATATAGATTATACTTTGCTGCAGTGCGACTCATACAGGGTGTGGCTGCTCATTGGGTGACGCCTCTGCCCAAAGAACACATTCGCTTACATCCCTAGGGCTGTCCATAAAGGCCCACATCAGCCAACACCTGCACACCAAGACTCATACGTAGCTACCCATAGTTCTCCCACCCGCACCTCCTCAGCAGCACCCATCCTTACTCTGGGTCCTGGTCTGTTCTGGACACATCACTACATGCTGCCCACTCTCTACTTTACGAGGCCCATTTCATACAATTGTCTCAGCCCATGGGTCATCAGGGTTTCCCACCCTTGTATTCTGAGTACGTATATACCCCAGCCAGAATGTTAGGTCTATCACCTTCTTTTGTTCTTGTTAATTTTTGGGGTGTCCCGCAAGGGACACTCCTGTCTGTGTTCCAAGATTAGAATTCACGGGTGCACTGTGTACCCCCTGGTTGTATCCTGCCTGTGGTCTGGGGAGAAGTGGACTCTTTACATTGTTTGTGTGTATGTTTCCCGTGTCTGGCTTGGGGGGGTGGGGTGGAAGGTCATGCTACGTGTTTCGTGTTTCTTGCTTGGGCTCCTCACTTCCATTGGCATAGCCTGTGAACATATGTCATTCTTGTGTGCTGTTTCCTATCATAGCTGTATATCTGTGTATATCTGTACACACACTCACACACACACACACACACACATATATATATATATATATATATATATATATATATATATATATATATATATATATATATATATATATATATATATATATATATATATATATATATATATATATATATATATATATATATATATATATATATATATATATATATATATATATATATATATATATATATATATATATATATATATATATATATATATATATATATATATATATATATAGATATATATATGTATATATAAAATGTGTGTGTTTCTGTAAAGCAATGAATGCATATCCCGCGCAAATGCACTTACACATGCTTACTGGTGTTTATATATGCTTGAACCTGCTTACTAGTGCCTTATTCATTATGACACTGACACTTCACTCCAGTTAACTTTTAATTGATATTTTGCAAGTTATACAGCGGACAGATGTTGCAATATGTTCATGTACAGATTACCGATGGTAAATGGTATGTGATGCAGTGGGATTCGGTACAGGAATGTCTGTTCGTTAGGCGAGCTCTCTGACCAATACACTATTGCTGTGCTGCTTCATTTGCATATATACCCATATACCCTTGACTCCTGGTTCCCCAAACACACACCCCAATGCCTCTGTAGCACTGCAGTCATCCATTCTCCAGTCAGATTTGCAGTGTATCCACACCAGTACACATTGGCCACTCCCTACTCCTATAGACCCATCCCATCGGTTGACTCACTCCACGTATCCTCAGAACTCCCAAACATTTAGTCTACAAACATTGGTGACATGAGCGACCAAAAGAATAGTAATCGCAATTTTTGGGTTGTCCCACATGGGACATGCATGTGTTTATGTCAAGATTAGACTCTATACTTCATTACATCCTTACGTCCGTTAACATGACACTACAATAAATTAATAAGTATGATTATGAGGTAACACACACGTTATACATGCAAGTCTAATTATGTATGTGTTCAGCATATTTCTATTACAAATAGACCGGTTTAGTAATTGGCATTGCCGTAGCAGGCAGATCAGGAATGATTGCATGTGTGGGAAAGTCCTCACATTTGACTTATTTCAGCACAGCACTGACTTCGGACATTGTACACACTTCTGCGTTTTAGCAGTTTCATCCCATCCTTCTTCTGCACAACCTATTATTCTATCCACTGTTGAGGTTTGTAAGGGAACATTCATGTTATTTATGTCTGCAAATGGAATTAATGTGTTACAGAGAATGTACTTCTACATATTGATGTCTGCATGTGTGTATGCATATATACTTATAACGAACTCGCTGACCTCCACGGGGCGGTCCAATTAGAATCAGCCCATCCAACCCTGGCACGCCTGGTTCCATAATTTCATACCCATTGTTCCTCCACCCCACCCATGTTCAAAATGCATGCATACCATCCATTGTCCACTTGTTATCGCAGCCATGACACACCTCCACACATTGCCCTCTCCCGAGTGTTGGGGACCCTACATGTATGTTGTCCCAACCCATGTATTCTCAGGCTTACCCACCATTTAGTCCTTGAAGATACTGGCCCTTGCTTGTGTAATGGTCAGATGGCCAAATGGTCTATCAATTTTGTGTAGTCCCACCAGGGACTACCCTCTGTGTGTAAAGTAGACTTGGCAAATCAACAATGTTATTCCCACTGGTAATATCCTGCCTGTGGTGTGAGTAGCAGTGCTTTGCTCACTCCTGCCCATCTGGATATGACATACGCTGACAGCGCTATATAATACTAGGGTTGCTGTTGATTCCCTTCTCATTCCTTTTGTATGCTTTATTGTTACGTCGTTCTTTCTTCATATATATATATATATATATATATATATATATATATATATATATATATTATATATCTGTATATACTTATATACATTTCCTATGCTGGGCACTGCTTAGACCCACGCAAGTGCACTCAGACTTGCTTACTGGTACTTGTATGTGTTTACTGCTGCTTATTTGTGCTTACACCTGCTTACTAGTACCTTATTCATTATGACAGTGCCACTTTGAATGATATTTAAGTTAAATATCACATGCGATACTCATGTCGGTTTTACGGCAAAACAACATTCATTCCACATGGAAAATGATATGTGTTCTTGTTGGGCTCGAACCGTGAATGCCTATTTGTTAGGCAGATGCTCTAAACACTACACTATTGACATTTACATTGATTCCGCATGTTTTTCTCTGTTTGAATGAATATGATGTGTAAGCTATGCTCGGCGGAGGGTAGTGATGTGCAGACACGCTGCGCTTTGCTTACACCTTTGATATTGCAGCAATTCAAATGTATAATAGGGACACAGGGAATCTAATTATGAAAGTTCTAGGGACAGGGCTCAGCATTCCACCATGTGCTTGTGTGTTTACTACTTTGATTTTATTTCACTGTTCGTGGACTCTCTTGTATGCTTAGCATACATTTTGGTATCCACGGACACTGAATTACTGACTTACTATTAGGGGCTCTACTAGTAGGCATAGTAGGTTTTGCAAGTGTCGGGGCATGATTACGCCTCCATAGAGCACTTGTACATGCCCCCTGCACTCGCACACATTTCCTGTGCACGTCGAGGGTGCGGCGACGTGCCCTCATACATATTCATATGGTGCTGCTGCGCTATCTGTAGTGAGGACACTCGGTGCAAGGCTAAAACCATCCTTGTGCTGAGCTTCTTAAATCCTGGGGATAATCTTGATAATTTGAGTGCCTTGAATATATAATTCACTATTATTGTATTCAAAAAATGTTTCCACATGCAAAAGTAGTAATATTGATTCCTCCTTCTATCCCAAATGTTATTATTAGTCAAAAATTGCACGTTACTTTTTCCAATTTTTCATACTGTGCTTTTTGACCTTGTTCTTTTTATTTTACCTGTTATGCAGAATTTAAATTTCTTGCCTATTAAAAGTAACATTGTACTTACATCTAAAGTAGTTCAGATCTCTGGCCGGGATTCAAAAATGCTTACCTCAAGGGAGAGCTTTAACACAGCCATTTTCCCCCATTGTGGTAAGCATTCAGATTCTTAGACAGCCCTAGTGCTGAGTGTGGTGGAGAGCTCAGTCTGGAAAGAGATCTTACTGGCATAGCTCTATGCTAATGTGGCAACACAAGAGAATGTCTACTGTTAATTAGCCATGTGCTCTACCCTTGGAAAAAAAAGCCGCTCCTGAGTGATTCCAAGAAATGCTTGGCAGTGTAAATTGTCACTGCTGAAGTAAAAAGTGAATTATATTAAAAGACAGCAGTCATCCATTCAGTTTTACAGAAGCAGTTACTGTGCAGATGTGTTCAGTGAAGATGTGGAGGTAGTGTGTGTGTGTGTGTGTGTGTGTGTGTGTGTGTGTGTGTGTGTGTGTGTGCATCCGTGTGTGTGTGTGTATATGTAGATGTCTACAGGAGCATGAATTAAGCAACACAGATGTGTGTGTGTGTGTGTGTGTGTGTGTGTGTGTGTGTGTGTGTGTGTGTGTGCGCGCCAGATAGTAGGGGGTGCCTTTATCAGTGTAATGCATGGGTCACCAGGAAAAACATTAACTCTGTCAGGTCCAACAAAGCTACTATTAGAGTTCAGTTCTCACACATGTTAATGAATTGGCAGTGAGGTCTTTCTCATTGTGGCCATATCCGTCTCTGAATCACTTTTTTTGCTGTCATGTAAATTGATCTTTCAGCTATAGGCAATTATCATGTAGTAAGCTACTTTATGAATCCTAGGGTCTGTTTTTGCTTAAGAAAATCAATGTGTTAATGGTTCTCCCTGGACAAATAACTAACACATTTAATCTAAACACATTCTAAAATATCTATACCACAGCATCCATTTCTTACAAATCTGGAGAATATATTCTGCTCTAAACATTAGGTGCAGTAATTTTACCCTGATTTACTATGTTACCATTGTCAACACATGTTGTTCATTATTTAGATTGTAATTGTATATATTTGTTATTGTGCCAAAAAGGTTAGGTCATGGTTAAAATGGGTCCTTGCACAAGTCAACTTATTAAGTTAGTAAAGTAACAAACAAATACATACATATGAATAAATCACTAGTTATATAAAAGTGCTTATCATTTATCATTACCTGATAAGCCTACCAACATAATGAAGCAAACAAAGAAAAATATGAAGGTGCTACTAATCAATGCTAGGAGTCTGAACAAGAAACTCCACTCCCTACAAGTCCTTCTCACCCTGGAAGACATTGACATATGTGGAGTGACTGAGACATGGTTTAAAATGGTGAAGAGTACTCCAGCTATGCTAACAATACTGTTCAATCTCAGCCTCCATACAGGTTTAGTACCAAGTGACTGGAGAACAGCTACAGTCATTCTCCCCTGCATAAGGGACCTTCCACACACCAAGGCAATTACAGGCCCATAAGACTGACCAGCCTCATACACAAAGCCATGGAAAGACTTATCATGGAATTAATCAGTCAGGACAGAGGGAACCTCCAAACACTGACTATCTCAGTTTAGATTCCTCAAGGACAGGTCATGCTTACTCAACCTGGTAGATTTTTTTGAATTGCCCACCAAAGCAATGGATGAAGGCAAAAAGATACAGAGCACATATGTCGACCTGAACAAAGCTTTTGACACAATTCTTTACTCACTCATAGTGGAAAAGCTAAATAAACAAGGAATAAACCCTCTGACACCTGCTGGCTTGCCATCTTTCTCACAGATATGATGTAGATAATCAAAATGGGGGGGGGGGGTGTTACCTCCACTAAGAGACCAGCCACCAGTCGAGTCCCCCAGGGTTCTGTGCTGGGATCTCTCCTGTTTTGCATAAAAGCCAGAACCAAAGGGCTCTGGCTGACTAAGTTTGCAGATGACTGTAAGCTAGCAGTAGTCATTCAATTCCCAAATATCTTGTGCCAGAATCATGGACTGAAGCTAAATGCCAAAAAATGCATTATTGCATCCTTTTAGAAGTCATTTATGACAAGGAAACTACCACATTGACAATACATCCCTAAGAACTGATGCAGTTGTCCAGGATTTGGGAACTTATATGAACTGTGACTTTTGACCAACTAGTGTCTATTGTTGTATGAACATCCTTCTTTACTGCATTGCTTATAAACAAAGGGACAGTGTCTAGATCCAGGGATGTTATTGTCCTCCTTTACTCCCCCCTCATTAGGCCAATCATTGAATATCATGCCCTCTTTAAAATGTATCTGTCCAGACACATGCAACAACTGGAACACCCCCAGAGATACCTTACTAAAAGGATATACAGCCTAAATAACATGTCCTACATGGACTGTCCCAAAGCCCATTCACTATGCTCAATATCCTAGAGACTGCTACGAGGCATCCTCCAACCCATTACTGATGAATTTGCAACGTCAACAGAATGGTTTGAAGGGACAGGTGTATCTCACAGGGGATACAACTGCTGTGGAACAGAACCGCCTCCCCCAGCCACATAAAACAAAGTTCATCTCTGTCCATATATAACAGCAACTTAGATCTATGGATGGAAACAGAAAATTTACCCCTAGACTGCCCCCTTTACTACTAATGGACAGAGGCAGCTCCTAAATGCTTTATTCCATCCATGGGTCCCATAAAATTACCTATGGTATGATCTCAGTTATTCTAATTATGGGCAATATATAATTATCAACCATGGAATGGATAAGACCAATCTATAACAAAATGGGATAGGTTATTTGAGCACAAAAAGAGAAACTGGCTGGCTTAAAATGGCCTGCAAGGGCAGGTAGACTTGTACTTACTTGTGGACCTACGTAAATATAATTATCAATTGTAAATTTCTTGAGCCAGTTTATTATTTCTGTCTTCTTAAAAGGAGAATTGATACTGTTAACGTTCATACTTAGAATATAGCCATGATTTTTCTTTATTAATAATGGTGGGCCTTCGTGTTTCTTGATATGTTTTCTTTTTCTTTTCCCATTACTTTGTACAGTAATGCTCTTTGTTTCTGCTACAACATCAGAATTCCCTTACTGTCAATGTTTTTAAAGATAGTAATGTGTTTACGAAATCCTTTGATTTACTTTTAATATCGTAAACACTTTAAATTTCTCTGTGTAGCAATGAATGCACATCTTCAGCTATAAGCCATAAGGATTTTATAATATTCTTTCATATATAGTAATGAGCATCCCACCGGTGATCTCTCAGTGATCTCCGTAGCAGGAGCACATTAAATTCCGTCCCATATCTGTTACAGTATTATTCCTATTATTTTAAACAACAGCTTCTCAGTTTATTACAGACAACTCAATCGTTTCTTTCCGCAAACTAAGCCTCCTTTCCCATTAGGAATAGTTTTTTAAACACTTGCTTGAGTACTTTTTTTTAACTGGAAATGGAATTCAGAAACCTTATCAACAACAGTGCAAAGCTATTATATGGTAAATTCACATAACCTAGTCTTACAATTCACAAAAGTGCCATAAATTCATGAAATATTTCCAAGCATTACTACATTTCTGCATCAGTCCCAGTATGGAGAAGGCATACAGATGCCATTCCTCACCACATTTCATTGTTCACAAATGTATGAGCTGTGTAATAAGGAGTGCATATGATACTGACCTTTAGGAATACAAGTGCAGGCTAACTGCACAAACAACAATACCTACATAAGTGATGTCCATGAAAACTGATGTTGAGCTCAGCAAAAAAGCATAAAAGATCCACCAGAAATGTCTTAAAATATACAGTCATACCAAAGGTCATGCAGACATGAATACTACGCACACAAAATGATGCAATTGATCTCCTGCCAATGGGAACTGCAACATCACCAAATCCCACCACTGACATGCTGTGCAAGTGACACCTGCTCCACAGTCAAGGCAAAGAGGCTGAAATATTAAGCATGGAATACTTAATGCTGGGCTTACACCTCCCTGTAGCATAGCACCAGCCTATCACAATACATAATGCTGTGTCTGTTGTAGATACCTGGTCAACCTATCACAATACACAGTGCTGTGTCTGTTGTAGATACCTGGTCAACCTATCATAATACACAGTGCTATGTCTGCTGTAGATACCTGGTCAACCTATCACAATACATAGCGCTGTATCTGTTGTAGATACCTGGTCAACCTATCACAATACATAGTGCTGTATCTGTTATGGATACCTGGTCAGCCTATCACAATACATAGTGCTGTATCTGTTGTGGATACCTGGTCAGCCTATCACAATACACAGTGCTGTGTCTGTTGTAGATACCTGGTCAACCTATCACAATACACAGTGCTGTGTCTGTTGTAGATACCTGGTCAACCTATCACAATCCACAGTGCTGTGTCTGTTGTAGATACCTGGTCAACCTATCACAATACACAGTGCTGTGTCTGTTGTGGATACCTGGTCAACCTATCACAATGCACAGTGCTGTGTCTGTTGTAGATATCTGGTCAACCTATCACAATACACAGTGCTGTGTCTGTTGTGGATACCTGGTCAACCTATCACAATACACAGTGCTGTGTCTGTTGTAGATACCTGGTCAACCTATCACAATACACAGTGCTGTGTCTGTTGTAGATACCTGGTCAACTTATCACAATACACAGTGCTGTGTCTGTTGTAGATACCTGGTCAACCTATCACAATACACAGTGTTGTGTCTGTTGTGGATACCTGGTCAACCTATCACAATACACAGTGCTATGTCTGTTGTAGATAGCTGGTATGCCCCAGATGTCTTATGTATGAAACTGCCTCAGACATTCTTGTTGCACTCAGTGTAGTTTTCTTTATGTTAAATAAAATGCAAAGATCCAGTCACACTGCTTGTAAATCAAGAAGAGGGCAGTGTTGGAGACATATAATGTATTATACTTAAGATTATTGTCTCTGAGTGTTATGAATAGTTATGAATACATGTAAGAAGAGCAGAGCGTGTCAAAATACTGAAGCTGTATGAGTATGACATTGTGTAATACATGTCTTCTGTAGCATCTTCCTTTACAATTTCCCATAAGTGATGGTATATATATCTGAATATGTTAGAACCATTTGCTATTTTCATGTCTACATCAGCCATTATTCTACCTTTATGTTGAGAATATTGACTGAATATGTGTATACACAAATAATTCCTAAAGCTAAGCAAATGTTTTTGCCCTGGTTAGTATGAGTATAACCCTACCTGTTAAGCTTGTTGATCTGGGTAAAAATATTTCAAACCTAGTGAACATATTAACAATAACAAAAGGCAGTGCATGCACAGAGCCAGGCAACAGGGAATGCCAACAGGACATTGGACATGCTGCACGCTGCATGTAGCCCATGTCCATACTATGTGCCTATTTTATGGGTCTACTTTTACACCGTCTAAAATTAGGTCTGTTTGTATTTATGATTTGTGCTAATGCCAAGATGATGTACAGGCTACACCACACAATGGCCAATTACATGGCTGTGCACTGTGTCTGTAAAAAAGCCTGTGACTTTCTAGCAATTCACTGTCTTCAACTCTGGATGTTATCTGTTATATAACATCTGGATAGCATTTTAGAAAAATACTTTTGTAAATTCAAAATTCTGTCCAGTTGTGGCAAAACCTCTTCATGTAAATTGACCATTTCTACTGTCCTTTCTGTTATGGCCTTTTCATACTGTCACCTTCTTTCTACAGCGCTGGGAAATATGCTAGCACTCTCTACTCAGAAGAAGTATATGGGATATTATGTTAAAAAGATTAAAATATAAAGACTTAGGAATATATAAATTCAGCAATATAGCAATAAATTTCCTAAAACAGTTCAAATTAAAAAAGATGACACACATTAACAACGTACCATACATATTCACAATAAAATAAAAATGTACGGATTATTTCTTCACATTTAATCAGAGCCTTGTGTACTGGTATACTTTATTTCTTTTCTTAATAATGCAACTTCTCACTAAGTTTATTTTCTGCTAAAGTCTTCTAAAAATAAACATGCATCTAGTTCCCAAATGTGCTAGTTATATTTCCAGTACATCTCTTCTTATTTAGTTTCAACTGTAACCAGGCCCACTCTCCATTATCATCTGTACTGCTCAACATTTTTAAAATTATTCATATATGAACAACTGTCCTATTGTCTCCCCTTTGTTTCAACATGTTGAATCCTTTCTTTTTATATATTTATAATTTTCCTTTACACATACATTTTCATGGCAGTGTAATTGATGTATCATCATTCATGGACACTGGAACTTCCTCGTTAACTTTAGAGTGCTCCTTTGTATCACCTTCCTACCAGCCCTGGTTCAAAATAGAAATTCCTGCACTATCTATACATGCAGATGCACACCAGTCATACAAATCTGCCTCTCTTTGCTACCTCTATATTTCAATCTTTTCAGTGTCTCTTCCTGCTCATTCCTGCCACAGCTGAGCATTCTTATCACTTGCTATTCCAAGGAGCGACTACATTCATTCATTTCCATTACTGACATGGAGGGTGTCCTTCCTGTAGGAGTCATATTTATTGATGCAAGAAGAATCTTCAGTTCAGATGCAGCTTTAAAAACTTGACCAACTTTCTTTAGAATAAGATCCCATTACATTTCCAGTTTGAAACAATTTATTAGAGAAAAGCTTGCAGATGGCCTCATATGAAACCTTCATTGACACAAGGATGCTCAGCTATGGCATCTCACAAGGATCTATAGTCAGTTCCATTCTTTTTTTTTATTTTTTAGTAATGTTCTGTCACAATATCTGCAAAACAGACAACTGATGGTTTAATATCCTACTCTTTAAAGCAGGCAGAAGTAATACTGCAGTGTAAAATACACTAGAAAGAGAATTTTCATTTTTAGATCATTGCCTTTTAAAGCCAAACTTTATTTAACACCCATATTCACAATCATAGCAAAAACTATAGTCACTCTCAAGCATTAAGTGTCTATTCCTTTGCACCAATACTAAAGGTGACAATGTGCACAGCAGCAGTCAAACAACTATTAGTATGCTAAACTGCAGTCCAATAAAATAGCAAGGTAGTTTACATCTAGTTCCAGAACTTCACATCTAAAGATGGATAGGACCAAACTTTCAAACTTTTGCTAAGCAGATGGAATTTTGCTAACCAATTTTCAGGGATGATCTTCTAATGTAGGAAGATTAGGGTCACCAGAATAAGAACCACATCGTGGATCCACAAGAATAACAGTAAAGTGATCCTGAACTGGGGGGAATAATGTCCTGTAACCAAAAGGCTTTGCTTGTTTGTTAGGCAAAGTAGACCGGAATGTGGCAGAGATCAACATAATCACCTGTGACCAGAGATTTGTACCACAAGGGAAGACCACAGCATATGATCATAGTCAGAAAACCACAGGCTGTAGGCTCTCAGTACACTTCAACAAACAACCGCAAATAGTTATAAATACATTTATTGTAAGCGCTTTCGCTGGTAGAAAATTCTCCAGCTTCTTCAGACAAAAACCTTTTTACCATGAAACACACTTTTAAAAGTACATTTGAAAACCAGGCTAACAATGAAAAACATTGAGCCTCGTGATGTCATGCAAGCATTTAAAAATTAAAGCAACACAGTATTATACCATTACAAATTATTGTAATGGTCAAAATTCCAGCCTTACAACATACTGACTACTAATGAAAACAATCAAAATTGTCAGTATTATTGTATACTTTGACATAACAATGTGCAATTTATGCTTAATTAAAAAATACACATTATTTAAAAATCTATATGTTAAACTAAAAACATCAACACCAACCTTCAAAAACCTACTAATTCTTACCATCCATATGGCTATTATTAAAAACCATGATGGTACCAGAATTAAACTTGAAATTCGTAGTTAGAAAAATGTGGCATCCTATCAAACAACAATAAACATAAGATAAAATAAAAAATACCGAATATAATTTGGGACTTCTATTTTACTCCCAAGATGAACATAATAAATAAAGACCATTCGAACATGCATGTGCATGAAATAAACTATACAGACTAAGCTATACTATACCTCATTCCCTACACATACAGTGAAAGGTTATACATTTATATCGGTATAGTGACAGGCAATGCATACATTAAAGCTCATCTAAAACAGCATATAAGCCACTTTCACCTAGCTAAAGCTTTCTTTTTTAATAAGCATTTTATAGACAATGCTTCATTTAGCCCAGGCAGAGTGTGAGATCCTGTCAGAATTTGCTAATTCGGCTTCTTCCAATGCCAGCTCCCAGGGACCCCCTCTTAAATTTCTCTCTATTTTTTCTAAGACTACAAAGGAAACTTATGCGTGGGACATTCCAAAGTGTGTTTTGCCAATGCATTAGTGACGACTGAATTACTGATGTAGTATGAATGTTCATAAATTCTTTATCTAATTTTTCTTTCAGTTTTCCCGGGACAGGAATCTAAGCAGCAGTCAAGGGGGCAGGCAGTAAGGGCAGCAAGAATGGTGTCCAACTTTGCAGACTTCATTTTGGAATGTGAATTCCTAAAATCTATGTTTAGTAAGAGGGGCTACCCACAGGCTTTCACAGAATACATCTTTGATGAAGTAATTCATAAAAGACATACAGGACACTTCTCCCCCTTGGTGTCAAAAGGGTATGACATCAACCCCCTCTGGCTACACCCAGAGGTAGAGAATAATCACTTTCAGCTCCCTAATATTAGGCAGGACATTAGATTCCTGACGTTTTCTTTAGATTCCCAATATATTAAAGAAATCATCATTAAAAATTGGGGGTTCATTCAAGATGATCATGGTCTAAGAAAAGCCTTTAGTCAAGTGCCCAAGCTTATGTATAGAAGAGGCTCGAATTTGAAAAGTTTGGTCGAGAACTCTAAAAAAGCAGTCAAGGGCCACACAGGGATGTACAAATGTGGCAGATGCCATCAATGTCATTTTATCAATGTCACCAAGGTAATACAAATTAGAGACAGAGACTATGTTCTAAATGCTAAATTTAATTGTGATTCCCAGGGGGTGGTCTACGTAGCAGTTTGTGACCACAGTGAGGCTTTCTATATAGGAAAAACTGAAAGAAAAATTAGACAAAGAATTTATGAATATTCATACAGCATCAGTAATTCAGTCGTCACTAATGCATTGGCAAAACACACTTTGGAATGTCCCACGCATAAGTTTTCCTTTGTAGTCTTAGAAAAAATAGAGAGAAATTTAAGAGGGGGTCCCTGGGAGCTGGCATTGGAAGAAGCCGAATTAGCAAATTCTGACAGGATCTCACACTCTGCCTGGGCTAAATGAAGCATTGTCTATAAAATGCTTATTAAAAAAGAAAGCTTTAGCTAGGTGAAAGTGGCTTATATGCTGTTTTAGATGAGCTTTAATGTATGCATTGCCTGTCACTATACCGATATAAATGTATAACCTTTCACTGTATGTGTAGGGAATGAGGTATAGTATAGCTTAGTCTGTATAGTTTATTTCATGCACATGCATGTTCGAAGGGTCTTTATTTATTATGTTCATCTTGGGCGTAAAATGGAAGTCCCAAATTATATTCGGTATTTTTTATTTTATCTTATGTTTATTGTTGTTGGCTAGGATGCCACATTTTTCTAACTAGGAATTTCAAGTTTAATTCTGCTACCATCATGGTTTTTAATAATAGCCGTATGGATGGTAAGAATTAGTAGGTTTTTGAAGGTTGGTGTTGATGTTTTTAGTTTAACATATAGATTTTTAAATAATGTGTATTTTTTAATTAAGCATAAATTGCATATTGTTATGTCAAAGTATACAATAATACTGACAATTCTGATTGTTTTCATTAGTAGTCAGTATGTTGTAAGGCTGGAATTTTAACCATTATGATAATTTGTAATGGTCTAATACTGTGTTGCTTTAATTTTTAAATGCTTGCATGACATCACGAGGCTCAATGTTTTTCATTGGTAGCCCGGTTTTCAAATGTACTTTTAAAAGTGTGTTTCATGGTAAAAAGTTTTTTGTCTGAAGAAGCTGGAGAATTTTCTACCAGCGAAACGCTTACAAAAAATTTATTTATAACCATTTGCGGTTGTTTGTTGGAGTGGACTGAAAGCCTACAGCCTGTGTTTTTTCCGAGTTTGACTAGTTTTTTGATATGATCATAGTCAGCATGCTGAGTTACAGTGCCAGCATTTAGGGGTGGAACCTCTTTTTCTCCTCCGAAGTGTTGTTGTAGTGGACTGCCAAAAATGTACTAGTTTTGTGAAGATAAACTAGATAAGTGAAGAGAATCTTTGTTGTGCCAGAAAATTTAGGCGATTGTCACTGTGAGTCTATTAGTTTACAGTGACAATTGCCACTTTTGTTTAAACCTTGGGAAGAATACCTCTGGCAACATAGTTATTTGATAGTATACAGCCCTGACTCTCAAATTAGGACAAGGAAATATCCTGCCTGTTAGATTCATAAAGGACATACTTGATCACCATTATAGCTTTGGAAGTCAGCTTGAGCCCTTCTTATACAGTGTCCTATTTGTAAATATTGCCACCATTTAAATGTTAACACTGGAAAATGGTGAAGCAAGTCTGTTCAGGTGATGAGTAGGCTGCAGTTCTAGTCCCATAAGTCACACATGAAGAAAATTCCCATCTCCACCTATTATATGCAAAAAATGGGTTTATCAACAACTGTAATGTTGGGATTATTTCAGATATATGAATACAATGAGTGTCCTCCCTAATGCTTCCCCAGTGTACTGTTAATTGCCTCAGTCCAATAGTCTAATCTTCCTGGGCCCCAAATGTTATGCAAATTAAAAGTAGCTCTCTCTGTCAGCAGTCTAACTTCTAAGGATATCCAGACTGGGGGGGTGGTGGTGTTCTTGCTCTTACATACCCTATCTCATAGCTACTATTCCATGAGCAAACAGACCGGGGATACCAAAGCTCTCTTACTTTTCAGAGTCATTAGATATTGCTGTCTCACACTTCCATTCCACAGAAAACTTCCAGTGGTTACTTGACATAGTTTAGTATATTTTGAAAATACAACATGACAAAGATGTCTGAAGATATATATCAAACTTTGAGCAGAGTGTACATCTTGACAGCCTAACTTTTGCTAATAAAGTGTAACTTTGGTGATGTAAGATGTGCTAATTTATCTATAATGGCTTCCAATGTAGAATTATTGTCTACTTTGACTATCTTATCCAGTGATAAGGTCATGTATAAAGCTAGGTAAAAAATGATTTTTAGTGATCCATAGAACATCTGCAGCAGACAACCTGCAAGTTCCTTTTTCCAGCCTTTATAGTAGTCTGCTGAAAACCCACGTATACCTGGCATCTTCCCTGAGGGTAGGGAACCGATACCTTCAATAATCTTGAAGCTCAACCAAGGTTTGATTAACTCTTGTTTACTGCATTGTTTAAGCCCAGTAAGCTTATTCCCATAGCATTTCCTGGAGTGCTGAATCAAGAGAATCATTATTCCTCTTTTGGCTGTTGTAGCTGACCTTTCAAAATATTGTCCAGGACATATCTATGCTTAGCCTTAGTTTCTTGGACAGACGCAAAGAGTAAGTTAGTTTGTGACAATTGCTACATAATTAACTTGGTCCAACAAGGAGTGGACATGCACATAGCATTCCAGCACACCACCATAATCTGGTCAGATTGTATGCTAACAACTTTATTATCTGTGGTGTCTTTAAAAGCTAGTATGTGGTTGCAAATAGTGCTTATATTTGCCAGATTGTGGCTAGCCTGTCAGAATAAGGACAGGACAATGCAGGAGAAGTATATCAGAATGAAATTAAAAAGATAGAAGAATACAAAGAATACAAAAATGCTATTACAAAAATAGTCAATAAAGCTTAACATACATTTTGATGGTGCAATACAACAGAAGAAAAACTCTCCGAGTACATGACTTCCATCTACTCCAAGCTGCAGACCAGTATTAAATAGCTATAAATTCAGTACCACTGAGAATAAGAGTCTATCAAGCAATGTTAGGCATTCTCATCAGCTAAGGCTATGTGATCTAGTACAGGATCATGCCATTCAGTTAGAAGTGTGTAAGTTGGTAAGATCATCCAAATGGTCAATTAGGTATCCCCAGGATGTTTTCATATCTGTCACTTCATTTGGTGGGATCTCTGGACAAGACAAGGTCATTTTTTCTTTGACCAACACATCATCATTTGCATCCAAACTCACCAGTGAGCTAAACTTTTTAGATTTGGGAATAGGAGCATTGAAGAGATTGGCCTGCAGGTGCTCAGTATAGTCAGTCTTTGTAGAGATGGCATGGCTAGCAAGTCTTTCTCTCTTTTTTTTTTTATGAGAGGATTTAGTTAGGGAGCCATTTGCCCAAACACATTTCTTGCTAATGATGTACAGTAGACTATCTCTGCAGAGGTCTCTGTGTCCTTCTCCTGTATTGTCAAAAGCTGGTCCACCTCTCTTGGAATTTGAAATATCATGTTTGTTGTAACTTTTTAAAGAACTCTGTGACAGGATACCACTGTTGCAACTTTTGTGAGAACTCTGTGGCAGGATTCCACAGGTGCAAATGATACCCTCGCTCTGTGCAGTACCACAGATTTGGTATTTTTAAAATAGTCTTCCTGTCATTATAGTTATGACAGTTAAAAATAAAGTGCTTCAGTTCATTGTTGGTGCTGTATCAAGTATTTACTCTGTGAGAGCATTCCACAATCAGAGGGAAGAGCCTCCAAGCAAATTCACCAAGAATTTCTTTATAAAATTTAATAGCTTTGCCCTCTGTCTTTTCCAGGAGACCGATGGTATGGATGTTGTTTCATCATGGGTGGTTTTCAATATCATCCTGTTCAGCCTCTACAGAATGTAACCAATCCTGCAGAGCTTGAAGGAAGGTTGAGGGTTGGGTCACTACTGCACATTGCTCTGAAAACTTCCGTGCATGCTGAAATAGGGCTGATTGAATTTTTTTTGTTTAAATTTGTCACTAGCAGTGACAGTTTTTATCTGTTGAGCATCCACAGCACTTGTTTTCATTAGATCTGCCAAGGTCTCCAATGATGCATGAATATCCCTAAGTTCATCAGGAACCTGTTGCTCTGCCATCTGCACACCAGCAGCATGCAAGTTCAGGCCTCACAGATGTTATATTTTAGCTCTGATTCTCCCACACTGTACAGAAGGCATCAACCCATCATAAATTGCTGCAATGATCTTTTACATCAAATCTGAGGGGGGAAATACTTCTGCTGCACTATGTTGCAGATTTTTACATTGATTTAATATTTACAGCACAGGATAAAGTGGGTCAAGCATTTACCTCCATGTGAATACCTGTGCATGCTCTTACAAGGAGAACTTTCAGTTGTCAGTAATTGGCTGGAAAACAGTTTTCTTTCCTTCAGTGAAAAGAAAATGAGAGCCATACTCACTGGTACTGCACAGTGACTATATACTCACTGGTACTGCACAGTGACTATATACTCACTGGTACTGCACAGTGACTATATACTCACTGGTACTGCACAGAGACTATATACTCATGGTACTGCACAGAGACTATATACTCACTGCTACTGCACAGTGACTATATACTCACTGGTACTGTACAGTGACTATATACTCACTGGTACTGCACAGAGACTATATACTCACTGGTACTGCACAGAGACTATATACTCACTGCTACTGCACAGAGACTATATACTCACTGGTACTGCACGGTGACTATATACTCACTGGTACTGCACAGAAACTATATACTCACTGCTACTGCACAGAGACTATATACTTACTGCTACTGGACAGAGGCTATATACTCACTTGTACTGCACAGAGGCTATATACTCAATTGTACTGCACAGAGACTATATACTCACTTGTACTGCACAGAGACTATAAACTCACTGGTAATGCAAAGAGACTATATACTCACTGGTACTGCACGGTGACTATATACTCACTGGTATTGCACAGAGACTATATACTCACTGGTACTGCACAGAGACTATATACTCACTGCTACTGCACAGAGACTATATACTCACTGCTACTGCACAGAGACTATATACTCACTCGTACTGCACGGTGACTATATACTCACTGGTACTGCACAGAGACTATATACTCACTGCTACTGCACAGAGACTATATACTCACTGGTACTGCACGGTGACTATATACTCACTGGTACTGCACAGAAACTATATACTCACTGCTACTGCACAGAGACTATATACTTACTGCTACTGGACAGAGGCTATATACTCACTTGTACTGCACAGAGGCTATATACTCAATTGTACTGCACAGAGACTATATACTCACTTGTACTGCACAGAGACTATAAACTCACTGGTAATGCAAAGAGACTATATACTCACTGGTACTGCACGGTGACTATATACTCACTGGTACTGCACAGAGACTATATACTCACTGGTACTGCACAGAGACTATATACTCACTGCTACTGCACAGAGACTATATACTCACTTGTACTGCACAGAGACTATATACTCACTGGTACTGCACAGAGACTATATACTCACTGGTACTGCACAGAGACTATATACTCACTGGTACTGCACAGAGACTATATACTCACTTGTACTGCACAGAGACTATATACTCACTGGTACTGCACGGTGACTATATACTCACTGGTACTGCACAGAGACTATATACTCACTTGTCCTGCACAGAGACTATATACTCACTGATACTGCACAGAGACTATATACTCACTAGTACTGCACGGTGACTATATACTCACTGGTACTGCACAGAGACTATATACTCACTGGTACTACACAGGGACTATATACTCACTGGTACTGCACAGAGACTATATACTCACTGGTACTGCATGGTGACTATATACTCACTTGTACTGCACAGACTATATACTCACTGGTACTACACAGAGACTATATAGTCACTGGTACTACACAGAGACTATATACTCACTTGTACTGCACTGAGATTATATACTCACTGGTACTGCACAGAGACTATATACTCACTGGTACTGCACGGTGACTATATACTCACTTGTACTGCACAGAGACTATAAACTCACTGGTACTACACAGAGACTATATACTCACTGGTACTGCACAGAGACTATATACTCACTGGTACTGCACAGAGACTATATACTCACTGGTACTGCATGGTGACTATATACTCACTTGTACTGCACAGAGACTATATACTCACTTGTACTGCACAGAGACTATATACTCATTGCTACTGCACGGTGACTATATACTCACTTGTACTGCACAGAGACTATATACTCACTTGTACTGCACAGAGACTATATACTCACTGGTACTGCATGGTGACTATATACTCACTTGTACTGCACAGAGACTATATATACTCACTGGTACTGCACAGAGACTATATACTCACTTGTACTGCACAGAGACTATATACTCACTTGTGCTGCACAGAGACTATATACTCACTGGTACTGCACAGAGACTATATGCTCACTGGTACTGCACAGAGACTATATACTCACTTGTACTGCACAGAGACTATATACTCACTTGTACTGCACAGTGACTATATACTCACTTGTACTGCACAGAGACTATATACTCACTTATACTGCCAGAGGCTATATACTCACTTGTACTGCACAGAGACTATATACTCACTTGTCCTACACAGAGACTATATACTCACTGGTACTGGACAGTGACTATATACACTCACTGGTACTGCACAGAGACTATATACTCACTTGTACTGCACAGAGACTATATACTCACTGGTACTGCACAGAGACTATATATTCACTTGTGCTGCACAGAGACTATATACTCACTGGTACTGCACAGAGACTATATACTCACTGGTACTGCACAGAGACTATATACTCACTTGTACTGCACAGAGACTGTATACTCACTGGTTCTGCATACTCACTGGTACTGCACAGAGACTATATACTCACTGGTACTGCACGGGGACTTTATACTCACTTGTACTGCACAGATACTGTATACTCACTGGTACTGTATGGTGACTAGATACTCACTGGTACTGCACAGAGACTATATACTCACTTGTACTGCACAGAGGCTATATACTCACTGGTACTGCACGGTGACTATATACTCACTGGTACTGCACAGAGACTATATACTCACTTGTACTGCACAGAGACTATATACTTACTGGTTCTGCATAGCGACTATATACTCACTGGTATTGCACAGAGACTATATACTCACTGGTACTGCACAAAGACCATTAAGCAGTCATGAGCTAATAATCAAAACCTTCTGAAACAACTTCATTACAGAACATCAGCTTCATAGATACCCAGGATAGACTCTATCCCATCTCTTAGGATAGTAATGAACTTAACGCTAAAAAAGTTAATAAACAAGTGAACTTTCCCCTTTAACCTTTCTAGTTTTCTGACATCTGAAGCGATAAATACCAGTGAATTGAATATATCCCCAGATTATAGTATGTAATTCCTTTTACTATCTTAATTTCAAAATATAAGATCATTATCCTGCAGATTGCATTCAATAAAGTCGTTTATTTCCTTATTCTGAATAAAATAAAAACGGCTGTTCATGGACTCTACTGGCAGCAAACTTAGATGAAAGAGAAGCCCACAATGCTGGAAAATCACACAAATCCTTTATTCTTTAAAATGAGATATCCTGTTAGCACTTTCATTTAAACAAAGTGTTAAAACTTCATTAGACAACTGCTAGTTTCACATTCACTTCCTTTATAAACTTCCTTTAGCGTTGATTGTTTAAACAACTCGTTAATATTAATAGCACTTAAAAATCCATCACATATACATAAAAATGCAAGCACCTATTCATTGTAACTGCATCTGCCTACTACTACTTATAATTATTGAATTTATAAATAAACTATGAGTAACTGTAAAGTAAAATTAATTTAACATCTTATATAAACAGTCTAAAACCAATGCTAAAAACTTTTTTTTAATAAGCATTTTTATAAACCGAGTTTGATGTTAAAAATCTGCACATAATTCCAATAGCTTAACATCTCATGAAAACATAGCTTAAAAATGATTACACCTATCTTGCAAGTCTCAAACCCAGGGCCCTACACACCATTTCCACATCAAGTTACCACTAAGCCATTTGAGCTTTTATAAATATATACAAATACAATGGGTTAAATATAGTAAATATTTGAAAATATGTAAAATATACCTGCATCAAACAAACAACTTTGTATAAAATAAAATGTATATATTTAAATAAGTTTTAACTAGCTGATACTACTTTCACTTTTTTCCTTTCAAGAGCTTTTAACTTCAACATAGGATCTATCGAGCTATGCTCATTCAGACCTGGCCACCTATCCGCCTGTAAGCGGATTTGCCACCTGAGCTCTTTTATTTCTAAAAGTAGCCCCCATGGCTTGTTATCCTGTATAAGTACTGAATCTATAGTCATGAAGCTGAACTTGTGTTCACTATTACATTTAATGTGTTTAGCCAAGGCATTGTTCTGATTTTGTCTCTTTACAGCATATTCATGCTCATAAATTCTCTACCAGAGTTTCCTTTCTGTTTTCCCAACATAGAAACACTGGCACGAAGAGCAGGATGCCAAATAAACTACTACTTTGGAACAACAATTGTATTTGCTGTTCACATAATATATTGTGTCTCTCACTATGAAACTGTTAGCCACTTGAACCTTGTGGCACCAGGAACATGCCCCACATTTGGTCATTCCTTGTCCCCTTCGTAACACAGTTCCCTGCTTTATTTTAAGTAGGTCTTTAAAATTAGGCTCCTTCCTATATATGATCGTGAGTTTATGCCCCACATGTTGCCTCATGTAGGAATCTTCCAGTAATATGGGCCATTTTTTTTCAAAGATTAATCTTAAAGCTTGGGCCTCCTTACTATAAGTAATGTCAAGTGTTTTAGTAAAAGCTGATGAAACTTCTTTTGTTTCATTAGGGCTAAAGTTCAGAGAACTAGACTTGTTGAGAGCTACTACTGTATTAGAGTCTATCAAATCTACAGGTGTATGTTGCTTGTCTAGTATTGACTTAAAATGACCATTCAGTCTTTTGGTTTTAACTTCTTCCGCTAATTCCTTGATTAATTTCACTGGATAGGCTCTTCTGAGGAACATGGAATGTAGAAAATCACACTCGTCAAGAAAGTCTTCAAAAGAGGTGGTCATCCGGGCAGCTCGAACTAGTTGCCCCTTGATGACTGACCTCTTTTGATGAAACAGGTGTTAGCTACTAAAGTGAAGGAAGGATTTGGAGTAAGTTTCCTTCCTAAAGATTCTGGCCACATACATATTATTGGAAAGGTCTTTACCAAGTAGTCTATGGATTGATTGCTGTACTTCCATGTGAATTGAAGGAAAGTGGTAGTTTCATTTATGTAAGTCAAAAAATTCTCCAATTCCCTACTAGAACCCTTCCAAATTAGGCATATATCACCCTGGAATCAGAGATATAACCTAATTTTTGGGAAATTACCTGAATGGAACACGTACTTCTCCCAGTATGCCATTACAACATTGGCAAAAGCCCCGCCACATGGTGAGCCCATGGCCACCCCTCTGCTCTGTAAGTAATAATTATTGTCAAAAGTAATAAAAGTATTACTGAGGACCAGTTCTAAAAGTTCAGAGATTAAAGTAGTAGTGTCATGGGTTACCTTGTGTTCAAAGAGCATCTCATTCACCCATTCCAAGCCAATGTCTTGGGGAATGACGGTATAAAGGTCTTTGACGTCAATGGTCACCAAAGTATCATTGACGTCATAGACAATTTTGTTCACGTGTGCTAGGAAACTCCACAAATCCTTACAAATCTGTGGTTCCTTCTCTATAATTTTCTTAAGTTCATAGTCCAGATATCAGGCACAGGATGAAGTGATGGAATCCCTACCGTCCACAAGTGGTCTCATGGGAGGGTTAGACAGACCCTTGTGAATTTTAGGGATGCTGAAGAACACAGGTACTCTAGGTGTAATAATGTTCAAGTAGTTGTAAAGGTGAATGTCTATTCTCCTTTCCATGAAAATGTCACTTAACTGTGAATGAATCTTTCTGTATGCTCTATTTAACTCGTTCAATGAGGCTTTTTTATATGTGTCAGTGTTCAAAACCTCCTGCATTTTTCTTTGATACATCTCCACTCCCATGATAACCACCCCTCCCCCCTTGTTGGGTTTCATAACCCTTATTTTTTCTCTTTGCATGAACTCTAAAACAGTTAACTCACTTTCATTTAAATTATTCACATGGTGTATTCTTGTGTTTCTGCAAACTCTTAAGATCTGTTTCACATAATTTCTCATACAAGGCGAGTTTGGGGTGGATGGGGTGTTGTGAATCGAACTAATATTCCATATGTTGTCACTAGTTCTGTGCAAATTGTCATGATACAACAAGGAAAAATTCACCTTTCTCAAAAACAATTTCATGTCTATAACAGTTGTAGTGAAATCAAAAGATCTTGTTGGCACGAATGTCATGCCTCTAGCTAATAAATTTGCTACATCTGTGTCAATGTTCACATCAGAGTAATTGTAAACTTTAAAGTCTTTCTGATTATTAAAAACAATAGTGTAGTCATCATTTACTAATTCTTGAAAATCATCTTCTCCCCCTTGAAGCAAACAAGTGGGACCAAAGTTGCTGCAGGGTAAATCCACTGCTACATTTATGTTCTCCAGTTCCTCCTCTTGGGCATGGCCCCTTGAAAACCCATCTCTTGGTAACCACCTTGTGCACCTTGCCTCATTTGGGGGTCATTTTTGTTCCTAAGTCTTTCTGACCTTCTTGGACCAACATATTCTACGTCAGAGTTTAGGGACTCTTCACCACCTTCTACATCAGTTTCCTGTGCACACTCAGTGTTTTGCCTTAAGTTATCACAAGGATGGTTTCTTTGAACAAACTTATAATTTTTGCATTTAAATAAGAAGCTGGTGGTTTTGGGTATGCCAACCCATTAACATAGTCGTTCAAGTTCCCTGTTTAGTTTGTTAGTCTTTCCCTTTTTAAGGTCATCTATGTGATGGTCAATGTTATTAAAAATACGTGAATATTCATACTTAAAAGTATCAAAAGAAATGTCATCACATCAGACACTTTACCAGAAAGGCTCATCCAGACTCTGCTACACTTTGCTGTGAAGAAAAGGTTAGTTTACTTTTATTTTTTGTATTTTGTATTACTTTATTGCCTTTTTATATTTTGAATACTGTGGTTTGTTGTATTTACCTTGTGTTTTACTTGCATTCTGCTTTAACAGCGTATTAAAACTTCAAGAGAGACCACAGCTCTGTCTCTTCTGAGTCAGGTAGAAATTAGAACTGAGTCAGGCAGAAATTAGAACTGATCAATTAAAGACTCATTCATAAGATAGAAGAGGTCACTTAAGGTTAATCATTTGTGAACTGAGGGGGTGGAGCTAGGAACTAAACCTTCTATTTAAGGGGTAAAATAAAACATTTCAGAGCTTTACCAGAAAGGCTCATCCAGACTCTGCTACACTTTGCTGTGAAGGAAATGTTAGTTTGCTTTTATTTTTTTGTATTTTGTATTACTTTATTGCCTTTTTTATTTTGAATACTGTGGTTTGTTTTCTTTACCTTGTGTTGTACTTGCATTCTACTTTAACAGCATATTAAAACTTCAAAAGAGACCACAGCTCTGTCTCTTCTGAGTCAGGCAGAAATTAAAACTGAGTCAGGCAAAAATTAGAACTGATCAATTAAGGATTCATTCATAAGATATAAGAGGTCACTTAAGGTTAATCATTTGTGAAATGAGGGGGTGGAGCTAGAAACTTAACCTTCTATTTAAGGGGTAAAATAAAACATTTCAGAGCTTTACCAGAAAGGCTCATCTAGACTCTGTTACACTTTGCTGTGAAGGAAAGGTTAGTTTGCGTTTATTTTTTGCATTTTGTATTACTTTATTGCCTTTTTATATTTTGAATACTGTGGTTTGTTTTCTTAACCTTGTGTTTTACTTGCATTCTGCTTTAACAGCATATTAAAACTTCAAAAGAGACCACAGCTCTGTCTCTTCTGAGTCAGGCAGAAATTTTTTCCCACCCTCCAAACCAGTTACAGTTGTCTTGTTAAATACCACTGTCTTTCTAGTTGCCTGCCTCTTATGTTAAGCTGACCATATATCTAATTTCCTCTCTACTTTCACTGGCTTGTATGAGTAATCACAAAATCATAATTTTTGAAATCCCTCCCCTTCAACTATTTAAATTTATTGGCCATCCTACTGTATTCCATAGTACTAGAATACAAAAGTGACCACCCCTTTCAATCCATCTTGCTGTTTTAAAAATAGTAACTCTCTACTAAACCTTAACTTTTTAAACAGGTAAAACGTACGTTACCTATTTTCACATCTAACTTCTCTAGTACACACTGCAGTGTGCATTTTTTTTATCTTACCTTTAAGCATCCCTGTGACTAGCACTTGCTCTAATACCTGCTGGAAAGCACTAGGAAGCCTTAAACTGATACAAGCACTCAACTCTCCTTGTTAATAAGGATAAATTAATTGTAGGCACTAAACAGCCTATAATTGCAAAGTACCTTGCTAAGGTAAGGGAAAACAGCTCCTGTACTTTACAAAAAAAAAAAAAGCACCAAACCAGGCATGTCCAAGGGTCAGCTTCCGGTGATTTCTCCTGTCCACCTGGTGAATCTGGGCATACTGGGGCAATGCATCAATTGCCTTATGTACACAGACAACCCTCTCCTACCACCCAACATTACAACCTGTGAGAGATGCACTTACATAGCCTAAATGGAAGGAAAGCTCTCTCCACCCAAGATTGTGCTAGACAGTCAAGAGGAGAAGGTTAACACACACACTACAACTCAAGCAACACATAGCCCTACTAAACCCACACCACCAACACACACATATAGCAACTAAATCCGCATATGCAGAGGCCCTTAACTGTAACCTGCCCAAGCAACAAGGACCTCTGAAGCTGAAACTCAAACAATCACCAATCACAACCAAAGTGTCACATAGTTCACAACACCAGTGTGCCATCCAGCAATAGCCCCTAAGGCAAGACAACGTAGCTAACACTTTAGTCATAGGTGACTCTGTAGACCGGCACACTGATGTCCCACTCACCAGGTTGAACAAGGAGAAAATGACAGTCGGCTGCCTGTTGGGTGTCAGGATCTGCCACATAATGCATGCACTCAAGTCCCTCCACAACAAGTACAAATATGACTCTGTCATTGTCCATGTTGGAGTGGATGACTTGAGATGTACCTCCCTGGACTACATGAAAAGAGACATGGAAGAGCTCTCGGATCATGTGGCCCAGGCAGGTATGACCCTAGCCCTGAGTAGCATCCTGCCTTCACCCAGAATGATACCACAATATAAGGACAAAATTATTAACTTCAACAATTGGATAAGCTTTTGGTGTCATTCAAAGGGGATCCAGTATCTGTCTGCCTGGGACGACATGATCGACAGATCACAATGCTTTGCCAGAGATGTTCTGCACCCATTGCCCCTGGGATTCAGGTTACTGGCTAAGAGTCTTGACACCCCTATAGTGCCTTTTTTAGGCAAAGTTCAAAGGACAAAACCACCACCATAACAGGTACAAGCATGCAAAATCTAAAGGTAATGCAATTCAATGCTAGAAGTCTAAACCTCACAATGCACTCTCTCAAGGCACTCCTAAAAATGGAGAACATTGATATCTGTACAGTAACTGAGACCTGGTTCAAGGATCCAGAGAGCACCCCTGCAATACCAGGCTACAACTCTTACCACACTTTTCGGCCACCAAACCAGGACCGAAACATTAAAGGTGGAGGAGTGTCAATATTCACCAAGGATATTCACACCACCAGACTAGTTGCCCAACACAATGCGTCTGAAATTCTCCAGGTGCAACTAACACTAGGTAAGACTGCAATCCAAATTGTAGCTTGCTGCAGATCCCCCACCATACCCCAAGATTCTCACTACACCTTTCTAAACATACTGGAAAATATTAAGATAGAACCAAACACCCTAATACTGGGTGATTTTAACTACCCTGCCATTAACTGGGAAAACTACTCATGTACCAACACCTTTGCCCAACGGTTCTTGGAATTCATAAATTCCCATGCCCTGGATCAACTAATCCATAGTCCCACCAGGGGCTCCAATATCCTAGACCTGGTCATTACCAACATGGGAAATCGATGCTCCACACCTATGGTCACCCACTCGTTAGTCAGGTCTGACCATAAGCTAATCATCCACATCCTACCCCCACCCTCCAGTAAGGAAACCTCCATAAAAAACGTCTCCAAAGTCAACTTCATGCTACTCAAGTCAGAAGTGACAAACTTCATGACACCCATGCAGACAGGAACTGAAAGTTCAACTGCTGAATCCTACACTAAGGCACTGTATGAGCACATCCACTCATGCATGAATCATGCCATCCCAAATAGAACCAAGATGCTCTCATCCAAAAAAAGGAAGCCAATTTGGTGGTCCCCTGCCATAAACAAACTTTACAACAAAAGGAAGAAACTGTTGCAGAAAAGAGGAAAATCCCAGGATGCAAAAAAACTCCCTTACCAGCCTCAGTAAGAAACTGAGATCCCTCATAAAATCCTCCAATGCTAGTTACGAAAATAACATTGCCAAAGATTCCAAAGACACCCACAAGACATTCTATAACTATGTCAAGAATCTAAATGGCAATGCTCAGATATGCTCTGAGCAAAAACAGAATGGCATTAAATATACTGATCCCAAGGATATTGTCAATATCCTGGCAGATCAATTCAGTGTCAACTTCACCCCCCCCTCTCACTCCCTAAATGGCCCATCTCAATACCGGAACATTGCCAAATTCTGGTAATAACGGCCACACAGGTAAAAAACACACTCTCCAAAGCTAAGAATACAACATCCATGGGACCAGATGACATCCCGGGATGTGTACTACATGAACTACAATATGAACTGGCACCTCGCCTAAGTATCATGTATAATCATAGCCTCACCTCAGGTTTCATGCCCACTTAGTGGCACAGAGCTACAGTTATCCCACTCCACAAGGGGGGATCTACCTTGGATCCCGTAATCTACCGTCCCATCAGTATGATGAGCCTTATCTGCAAGGCCATGGAGCGTATTATCACGGAACTTATAAACAAAGACATTAGCAACCTTCAAACACTGGACCCCACCCAGTTTGGGTTCATGAAGGGCCGATCTTGTTTCCTGAACCAGATTGACTTCTTCAAATCAGTCTCCAGAGCCATGGACAAGGGGAAGGTGGTCCACACAGCCTATCTAGACCTTGCCAAAGCCTTTGAAGCCATCTCCCACTCTGGAATCATAGATAAACTTACTAAGCTGGACATTAATCCCTACGTCACCCAATGGGTTGCTAACTGGCTTACTGATAGAACCCAGACTGTAAAAGTAGCCGACTCCAAATCCAGCTCCAGAGAAGTGACAAGTGAAGTACCTCAGGGTTCAGTCCTGGGACCGCTCTTGTTTGGCATCTCCTTCTCTGAAGTACAAGGCAACACTAAGGGACTCTGGCTAACAAAGTTCACAGATGACTGCAAGCTGGGAGCCATTATTGAATCCCCTAATGATGTGGATTCTCTACAAAAGGGCCTTACAGAAACAGATGCTTGGTAACAGAGCCATGGGCTCAAGCTCAATGCCAAGAAATGTATAGTTATCCCCTTTGGGAAAAAACATGTACCTGTGAATTACCATATAGGTGGCAGTACATAAACACCGAAAGTGTGATAAGAGACTTAGGGACACAGGTGGACAGTGGTCTCACCTTTGATAACCACATTGCTACAACAGTCAGGAAATCCTTCTATGTGGCACACCTCATCACTAAGGGCTTTTCATCCAGAAAAAAGGAGGTCATTGTCCCACTGTACTCATCCCCCATCAGAACCTTTATAGAATACAATGCCCCGTTTGGTATGTAACTCTCAAGACATGTGCAACAACTGGAAAGGCCGCAGAAATACCTCACTAAAAGAATCACAGGCCTAAAGCAGATGCCCTACGCTGACTGCCTTAAAAAACTTCAGCTATACTCTGTCGCATATCGTCTACTCAGAGGTGATCTCTGCTTAACATACAAGGCCATGTCAAACCCAGAGCTGTTGGACATGCTACACTTAAAGAAATCCCAATCCCTCAGAGCCACACGCTCCAGGGATCTAAACCTTGTCATCACAATAAACAAAACATGCTGGAGGGAGAGGTTCCTGACCCAGAGACTCCCCATACTCTGGAATAGATTGCCTATACATGTCAAGCAGAGTGCTCTTTGGCCCTCTTCAAAAGGAACCTTGACGATTGGATGGGAGAAAGGAAGTTCACCCCGGGGATCATGTCAGTTGCCCTGCTAGACAGGGGTCCAGGGAAGTAAATAGTGTGGGAAGAAATAGCCAGGGAATTTTTATGGCTAGCCTTGTATAGGCCCTAAGGCCGATAGCCTAGTACCAACCTATGAACCTATACTTTTATCTAACAAAGCCAACCCATTGCTTAGAGTGTTTATTTCTTTATTATTATATTTTATCAATAGCTCTAGCAGTTCAAATCCAAAACTGTCAAATAATTTAAGAAAGTCTATATGCAAAGGTGAATCAGAGACTAGCCCTGTAGGATACTCCCATAGTCGCAAACCTTTGGGAATGATTTTCAGTCTAAGACAGTCCCTCAGGTAAGCATTTTCTAACTGAAGTTTTTTACATTTCAGTAGTTTTTGATGATATTCGTTCAGCTTACTGTCAGTTGCAGCTTCAGCTTGCCTCTGGTTCGACGAAAAGGAAAAGAAGCATCAAGCCAGTCATTAAGTTGGGGAATTTCATTTTTAGAGGCCAAACCAACTCCTCTGGCTTGTTATTAATGTCTGGTCTCACTGCTAACCTGTTGGAATCTTTCGCTGGCTGTAATAAGTCATTTTTATTAAAATAACTTGTTTGTTCTCTTACATTGTGCTGTTCTGTTGTAGCTAGGCAGAGTGGAGTGTTTAAAAAATCCATACCTGGAGAAACATCTCCTCCCAGTGGTCGAACAGGTGCAGAAGCTCCTGAAGCACCCTGTTCACTGAAACATTCATAAAGCACATAAATTCTTTGTGAAAGTTGCAAAATTAGGGCAGTCAAATTTCCTATACTTTTTTCTGTAGATTCCTGTTGATCTTGCCTGGTGGAATAGCTGTTCCTTTAGTCTTTAAAATGAGATATCCTTTGTGTGATTTTCCAGCATCGTGGGCTTCTCTTTCATCTAAATTTGCTGCCGGTAGAGACCGGGAACTGACATTTTTATTTTATTCAGTTTTCAATGTTTTCTGTTTCTTTTGGAGTATGGCATCTGGTAGTGTGATGGACACCTCTTTGGCAGCTATTAACCCATGACACTACTACTTTAATCTCTGAACTTTTAGAACTGGTCATCAGTAATAATTTTATTACTTTTGACAATAATTATTACTTACAGAGCAGAGGGATGGCCATGGGCTCACCATGTGGTGGGGCTTTTGCCAATGTTGTAATGGCATACTGGGAGAAGAAGTAAGTGTTCCAGTCAGGTAATTTCCCAAAAATTAGGTTATATCTCTGATTCCAGGGTGATATATGCCTAATTTGGAAGGGTTCTAGTAGGGAATTGGAGAATTTTTTGACTTACATAAATGAAACTACCACTTTCCTTCAATTCACATGGAAGTACAGCAATCAATCCATAGACTACTTGGTAAAGACCTTTCCAATAATATGTATGTGGTCAGAATCTTTAGGAAGGAAACTTACTCCAATTCCTTCCTTCACTTTAGTAGCTAACACCTGTTTCATCAAAAGAGGTCAGTCATCAAGGGGCAACTAGTTCGAGCTGCCCGGATGAACACCTCTTTTGAAGACTTTCTTGATGAGTGTGATTTTCTACATTCCATGTTCCTCAGAAGAGCCTATCCAGTGAAATTAATCAAGGAATTAGTGGAAGAAGTTAAAACCAAAAGACTGAATGGTCATTTTAAGTCAATACTAGACAAGCAACATACACCTGTAGATTTGATAGACTCTCATACAGAAGTAGTTCTCAACAAGTCTAGTTCTCAGAACTTTAGCCCTAATGAAACAAAAGAAGTTTCATCAGATTTTACTAAAGCACTTGTCACTACTTATAGTAAGGAAGCCCAAGCTTTAAGATTAATCTTTGAAAAAACTGGTCCATATTACTGGAATATTCCTACATGAGGCAATATGTGGGGCATAAACCCAAAATTATATATAGGAAGGGGCCTAATTTTAAAGACCTACTTAAAAAGATCAGGGAGCTGAGTTACGAGGGGGACAAGGAATGATCAAATATGGGGCATGTTCCACAAGGTTCAACTGGCTAACAGTTTCATAGTGAGAGACACAATATATTACGTGAACAGTAAATACAATTGTTGTTCCAATGCAGTAGTTTATTTGGCATCCTGCTCTTCCTGCCAGTGTTTCTACATTGGGAAAACAGAAAGGAAACTCTGGCAGAGAATTTATGAGCATGAATATGCTGTAAAGAGACAAAATCAGAACAATGCCTTGGCTAAACACATTAATTGTAATAGTGAACACAAGTTTAGCTTCATGGCTATAGATTCAGTACTTATACAGGATAAGAAGCCATGGGGGCTACTTTTAGAGATAAAAGAGCTCAGGTGGCAAATCCGCTTACAGGCGGATAGTTGGCCAGGTCTGAATGAGCATAGCTCAATAGCCCCTCTGTTGAAGTTAAAAGCTCTTGAAAGGAAAAAAAGTGAAGGTAGTAAATTTTATTTTATACAAAATTTTTTATTTGATGCAAGTATATTTTACATATTTTCAAATATTTACTATATTTAACCCATTGTATTTGCATATATTTATAAAAGCTCAAATGGCTTAGTGATAACTTGATGTGGCAATAGTGTGCAGGGCCCTGGGTTCGAGACTTGCACGATAGGTGTAGTTAGTCATTTTTAAGCTATGTTCTCATGAGATGTTAAGCTATTAGAATTACATGCAGTTTTGTAACACCAAAACTCAGTTTATAAAAATGCTTATTAGAAAAATGTTTTTAGCATTGGTTTTAGACTGTTTATATAAGATGTTAAATGAATTTTACTTTATAGTTACTCATAGTTTATCTATAAATTCAATAATTATAAGTAGCAGTAGGGAGATGCAGTTAGAATGAATATGTGCTTGTGTTTTTATGTATATGTGATGGATTTTTAAGTTCTATTAATATTAATGAGTCGTTTAACCAATCAACGCTAAAGGAAGTTTATAAAGGAAGTGAACGTGAAACTAACAGTTGTCTGATGAAGTTTAACAATTTGTTTAAATGAAAGCTGTAACAGGATATCTCATTTTAAAGAATAAAGGATTTGTGTGATTTTCCAGCATCATGGGCTTCTCTTTCATCTAAATGTGCTCCCAGTAGAGTATGTGAACTGATGTTTTTATTTTATTCAGTTTTCAGTGTTTTTTTTTGTTTCCTTACTTGCTCGTCCCTCCAAAATTATCACCAATCTACCACAACAACGCTGCAGTGGTGCAGTGGTAGCATTGTCACCTCACAGCAAGATGTTTTCCAGTTCAATTCTTGGCTGGGGTGCCTTTTATGTGGAGTCTGCATGTCCTCCATACATTTGTGTGAGTTTCCTCTGGGTGCTCCAGTTTCCTCCCACATTACAAAGACATGCATCTGGAGCATTTTTCCCTGGGCCTCTGCTGAAAATTGGCTTTGTTCCAATTCCCGGTAAAGAAATGTTAAATAAATAAATAAACAGAAAAAGATGACTGCATTATGCTTATGTTTTCTTACTCTTAATTCCACAGCCTCAGACTGCTTCACATATACTACTGTCCACCACTTGATGTATGATTTCATATTGAAACCACATTACTTATTAAGGACAAGAGATTATACAGCATTCTGTCTCACTCAGCTCTCCTTTGGTCCAACCCTCTTTTGGTCTCCAAAAAACCTTCTCAGAAACCACATCAGCTATCTATCCTTATTGGAAGTGACATCACTATTAAAGCTTCTGGAAAAACATTAATGAGCTCAATATGGATAGCTATCAATTTCAGGGTTATGGCCAGTAATTTCAAATTAGCACTGGGAAAACATTTTGCAGCAGGATCCCTAAGCCTTTATTGTATTAACAACAATGCAGACTTACAAAAATAGGCATGTATGTCTACATATATATATATATATATATATATATATATATATATATATACACATATATATATATATATATATATATATATATATATATATATATATATATATATATATATATATATATATATATATATATATATATATATATATATATATATACACACACACACACACACACACACACACACACACACACATGCACACACACAAGAATTTGTATTGATAACTTGCACTTTTGTTGTATATATTCAACTTACTATGTTTCCTATTTATATAACTGCAAAATTGAAATACCCATTGCATTACATGTCGGCACTCTTTTCAGTCGTGCTTGCAAGTGCTCATATCATATTATTTTGAATTTTTTTATTGTGCTTTATATTTTGACTGAAACAGGTCACATACCAATCCATTTACCTATTTAACAAGCAAACAAATAAATCAGTGCATAAACAAAGACCCCAGTCCCTGGGCTAGCACTTCTTTTCTGTGTAACAGCTATATCTACTGAAGAAAAGGGTGAGAAGCCTGTTTTTTTTTTCTAAATTGCATTTGAATTTTATTTGGCTATGGATTGCACATATGCATATGAATCATGCAAACTTAGCTTGTTTGTTGCAGGACAGCATATCAGTTGTGTGACCCTGTTGCTCTGTGTTTCTTGAGTCATCTGAATTTTTAGGGTCTTCATAATGAGCACTAGGCTGATACTGTGATGTCTATGTTCATGAATTCTTCCCACAGTTCTAAAATGGTCAAGTAATGTTCCTTTTCCAATTTAAAACGTGAATATTTTTAAAATTCAATTGTAATAATTTTTTTATTATATACCCCATTTTCTCTTTTGAAACAGCAGCTTTCTTATTAGCAACCTGTTAACCATTTTTACTTAAACACAATAATTTTATTAATCTATTTTTCCCTTCACTGAATACTTTAATCCCTCCTGCACAATGCCTTACCTAATTTTGCAAGCATTCTCACATCTAACTTTATTATTAGTTCACAACTTAGTCTTATCTTTAAACAAACTGTGTAAGTTCCCTGTTTTAATGAGCAGAAATAAGGTGTCTGCATCCTCTTTGGTTGTGAGACATTATAGTATTTGCTTTCCAGTAGCCTTTCCCTAACTATTACCCACTTTTGCATCAATCCCAGACTTAATCAGGCTAGCCAGGAAACCTGTTTACCTTAATCTGCCCTAAAAAATCTTCTGCATCTTTAAGATATAACCAAAACATCAACATTGGTTTAGTTATGTTTGTATTAAATGTTTAAGTTTAGTCCTTTTTAATTTTACACATTTAACTCTCAAAAACAGTTATCAATTTAATTTACTCTACTGTGTCAACTAACAATTAAAATCAAACTGTCAGTTTCAGAGTCTTACTTTATATAAATATTGCTGTATTTATTTCAAAATATTTTATTTTATTTTCATTTTGAGAGACCTTAGACCAAGCCAATCTTCATTAAGTCTTATCCTTTTATAACATGTTCAGCACTTAAATTATCCTTGTCCAGAAGTATGTTAATTTCTATATAGTCTGTTAATTTCTTCTAAACTATCTCGGCTGAGCCTGAAATTGGTCAATATCGATCAGTGCACTACCCCGGTAAACAACAGTAAATGAATAAAAAAATCTTAACTGAATACTTTAACATAAAATATGTGTTGAATGTTTTGCCCTCATCCATATTCTTTTACCAGATTCACATATTCTTCCTGCATAAAATACAGATCCTCATTTGTGTCTTCAAATAACCCTAGATATAGTCACTTCTTTTAGTTACTGTGAATATTATAAACATTAAATAACAAATCTTCATTTATTTTCTCTTAGACATATTCCAATTGTGACAGCATGATGGCACAAGTACCATTGTTGCCTTACATCAACAGATTCAGCGGTTCAGTCCGAGGCTGGGGTGCCTTCTGCATGGGGTGGGCATGTCCCCCTCATGGTGACCCAGTTTCCTATCTCATCCCAAAGACCTGCAGCAGGTGGATTAATACCTCTAAATTGTGTGTAGGCATGTGTGTGTGAAATGGAAGAAAGGCCTGGCAATCAGCTTTCATTCCACCTTGCATAATAATGTCTCTGGATAGCAATGGCTGTTCATGTGGTTGCTATAAGAGTCAGATACAACTCAGCAGCATTTCATGGATGGATTTTTACATTCAGTGTTTTTCCTTTATTAATCTGTATTTGTATTATTTTTCTCTCTGCTTTATTCTTTCTTTTATGTTACAGTGGTGTCATAGTTCCATGCCATTTTCCTTCTGTTCCTTGTTTAGTTCTTGTAAAGATTCATGTATACTTTGTATTTTAGCTCCATTTCAAGGTGGTGGTTTTGCATGCATGATTTCGTCTGAAAGCACTAATTACCTTCCGCTGGTTAGCTTTAATAACATTTTTAAAGATGTTCTCCAAACATAAGATATTGAGCATGAATGTCTCCAGCAGGATTCCAGATTTCTGTTGTAGTATAAAAGTGTCTATGTATTTTCATTCTGGCATATCACTTTTTAAAGTTTATTTTTGCGACATTCAGCCATTTGTAAAAGGACTCCTTGAGCAACTTTACTTATTTTAAATAATTTATTTATTTGGTTAATGTCTTATCACTGTTTATATGATCATCACTGCCAGAGGCCAATTTCAATCCATATAGATCTTCCTTTCGAAACTTGCCCCCATGTCCTGTTGGTTCCTTAACATTTATCCAGTAATTCGATGTTATGACATTTTCCTCTCACTGCTCAAATTTCTGTGCTTAAAGTAGTACCACCTTTCCTCATTTGCTGTCTCTCATGATTGTACCACAACAGCAGATGACATACTTATTTGTTTCTAAGCACGCCTACCTGTAGTTCCTGTGAGTACAGCATATACTTTTCCAGCCTCCATATTCAACTCAGCTTCTGTCTGCAGCAGCATAATATAGCTGTTTAGAGCCTTTATGAATTATTTCAATCCTGCAAAATTAAGGCTGTTTTAACAATGTTAGCAGTATCCTTTTTCAGACTTTCAGCACTAATGTAACGTGTCGCTTCCTTCAGAGGCATTATTCCACTTCCACTTATAAAATTTTCCATTGTCCACCTAAAGAGATTCCCTCGCATCAGGGATCAGGGACTTTATGCAGTTTTATGACTACAATTCACATACTTATTTCAGATACCACCTTTGTATTTCTCTTGTCCTAGTGGAATCAGTCTAGTCTTGCTGTTTCACTACACTGAATTAATTACATGGTTTTCTCAAAATTTCTTGCTGGGTGACTGTAACTTCTCATCTTGCAAAGGCCAGGTTCACAACACTGTAACTTTAACACTTAAGCACAATACCTACATATTTACTTATCTTTTCTACTGTGTTTCTCTGTCCCCTTACATATTATTCTTTAATATATATATATATATATATATATATATATATATATATATATATATATATATATAATATGGTTCCACTTCATATCATCGAATTATCATTTTATCGAATTTCAAATCGAGACCAAATCGTCAAAAACTCATTTCATTGAAAACTCATATCATCGAATCTCAAATCACTGAAAACTATAAAGCAGCTAGAAATAAAATCCCACAGAGTTTTTACTAAATACTTAAATATACCAACTCCAAGGCCGCACTACAGTGTGGGGAAAAAGGTAATTTCCTACTCCACTGTAGTGCAACCTTGGAGTTGGTATATTTAATTTACGGGGGGGTGTGGGGGGTGGGGGTGGAACCCCCCCCCCACATGGGGGGTGCAGGGGGGCTTGCACCCCTGCATAAACGTAGTAAACAGTGTCTGGGATGCTCTTTCTAGCTGCTTTATAGTTTTCAATGATTTGAGATTCGATGATATGAGTTTTCAACTAAATGAGTTTTCGACGATTTGGTCTTGATGATTTGAAACTCGATGAAATGATAATTCGATGATATCAAGTGGAACCATATAATAAATATATATACATATATATATATATATATATATATATACATATATATATATATATATATATATATATATATATATGTATGAATGTGTGTGTATGGGTCTACTTTGAAACATCTAAAACCCATAACATCTAATTTCATAACATTGACACCAGAACATCTAAAACCCAAAACATCTAAAACCCATAACATCGAATTTCATAACATCTAACACTACAAATCACAAGAAAATAACATCCCCTCCACATAGAATGACACCAAACTACCAAACACACTTTTTACTAAGTTTCTGCAGGGAGGCAAGCCCCCCTGCACCCCCCATAAATTAAATATACCAACTCCAAGATCGCACTAAAGTGGAAAAAAAGTTAATTTCCTAACCTCACTGTATCAAGCCCCCCTGCAGAAACATAGTAAAAAGTGTGTTTGGTAGTTTGGTGTCATTATATGTCGTTATATGTGGAGGGGATGTTATTTTCATGTGATTTGTACTGTTAGATGTTATGAAATTCACGGCCTCAAGCTAAATGCCAAAAAATGCAGTCATCCTGTTTGGAAAAAAACAAAACACCCACAAATTACCACACAGGTGGCAACTCCCTTAACACAGAAGAGGTAATAAGAGATCTGGGGATCCAGATAGGTAGTAATCTCTCCTTTGACAATCATATTGCTAAAGTAGTTAGGAAATCCTTCTGTGTGGCCCATCTAATTACTAAAGGGTTCGCATCTAGAAATAAAGAGGTTATAGTGCCCCTCTACTCGTCACTCATCAGACCCATCATAGAGTACAATGCCCCATTTGGGATGTACCTCACAAGACACTTCCAACAGCTGGAGAGACCACAAAAGTACCTCACCAAGAGGATTACTGGCCTCAAGCATATGTCCTATGCAGCCCGACTGAAAAAACTCCGGCTGTACTCAGTGGCATACTGCTTACTCAGAGGTGATCTCTGCCTGACTTACAAAGCCATGTCCAACTCAGAATTGATGGACAGACTCCACCTAAAGAAATCCAAGTCACTGCGAGCCATGTGCTCTAGTGAGCTAAACCTCGCCACAACAATAAATAGAACATGCTGGAGGGATAGATTCCTTTCACAGAGACTCCC
Organism: Protopterus annectens; assembly: GCF_019279795.1. NCBI lineage: Eukaryota > Metazoa > Chordata > Ceratodontiformes > Protopteridae > Protopterus > Protopterus annectens. The sequence continues at coordinate 1,210,010,639 of NC_056725.1, forward strand.
TATGATTTGGAACAAAATTCCAAATGACATTAGGCATAGCCCCTCACTAACACTCTTCAAGAGAAACCTTGATGAGTGGATGGGTAACCGAAAATACACCTCTGGGATCACTTCATTGGCTCTGCTTGACAGAGGATCAGTTAATTAATCAATGGGGCGGCAAAAGCCGACACACTCTGGCTAGGCTTATAAATGCTCTCGGGCAGATAGCCTAGTACCTACCTATGAACCTATAAACACCTTTGATAAAAGCAATGCTCCTGTGCAGTGTCACATAAATGGAATTCACCTTAAGAATGACATTGTGACTCAGGACTTAGGAACCTGTATAGACAATGATATGACCTCAAATCAACATTCTCCAGTGCTGTCAGAAATCCCCTCTACATCTCGCATCTGTTGTCCTGACCCATCCTAATTCCCTTTTACTCTGCCCTATTTCACCCCATCATAGAATCTAATGCTCCATTTCACATGTACAGCTCTAAGCAGCTCTCCCATCTAGAAAGATCCCATTATTTTATAACCAAAAGAATACAAGGTTTAAATAATGCCTTATAGCTGGAGGGACTAAAAACCTTGCTATTTTTGATTCATGTAATTTTGCTGAAGGTTTTAAATATCAAGTGCTACAACACTAACATCCAAAACCACAAAAATAAAAACTGAAAATACAGATGAACAGCAAAGACATGTTTTATACAGGAGCAAGCCTCCCTGCTCCCATACCCCCCGTTAATTATATATACTAACCCAGAGATCGCACTACAGCAAGGAAAGGCTTAATTCTCTGATCTACACTGTACTGCAGTCTCCTCCTCCTTAAGGCCCTTTTGGAGGATGTCCATGTCAGCCGGAGAGTCAATTATGGCTCCCAGTTTGCAGTCATCGGCGAACTTGGTTAGCCATAGTCCTCATGTGTTTGCCTGTACTTCTGAGAGGTATATGCCGAACAGTAGGGGTCCCAGGACCAAGCCTTGTGGGACACCACTTGTGACTGGTTTAGAGTCAGACCTGGAGCCCACTATTCTTACTGTGTGAGGTCTGTCTGTAAGCCAGTTGGCAACCCATCTCGTGACGTAGGGGTTTATTTTTAGGCTGGTGAGTTTTTCTGTAATACCCGAGTGGGGAGTGGTATCGAAAACCTTGGTGAGGTCAAGGTAGGCTGTGTGAAGAACCTTTCCCTCATCTATGACCTTGGTGACTGTCTTGAAGAAGTCAACCAGGTTTAGTAGGCATGATCTGCCCTTAACAAAGCCAAACTGGGTCGAGTCAAGTGTTTGGAGGTTCCAAATGTCTTTGTTAATGAGTTCCATGATTATGTGCTCCATAACCTTGCAGACCAGGCTAGTCAGGCTTATGGGATGATAGTTACCAAGGTCAGTTGTGGCCCCTCCTTTGTGGAGTGGAATAACCATTGCTGTGTGCCATTCTATGGGCACGTAGCTTGTGGAGAGGCTGAGGTTGAACAGCGTGTTTAGCTGGGGGGTTAGCTCGTTCTGTAGTTCATGCAAGACACAGCCTGGGACACCATCTGGCCCCACTGATGCTGTGTATCTTTGCTTTTTAAAGGGCTATTTTCACCTGAGCATCTGGGATTTCTGGGACACTACACTTTTCCAATATTGTTGTGGGCCCTTTTGGGTGTGAGAGAGGGGTGAAGTTTGCACTGAATCTATCTGCCAGGATGTTGGCAATATCAGTAGGTTCAGTATATTTTGTGCTATTTTGCACTAGTTCAGTGCATATCTGCGAGTTGCCACTTAGATTCTTAACATGGCTAAAGAAGGCTTTGTGGTTATGTTTTGAATCCTTGGCTATTTTTCTTTAAAAGTTAACCTTGGATGATTTTATGAGGTACCTTAGTTTCTTACTGATACTGATCAGGGATCTCTTTCCTTCTTGTGATTTGCTTTTTTTCTGAACTAGTTTCTTCCTACTATTGTATAGCCTGTTTATGGCAGGGGTCCACCAGACTGGTTAGCTTCTATTAGAGGAGTGAGTCTTGGTTTTGTTAGGGATGGCACGATCCATGCATCCTTGTAGGTGCTCATAGAGTGCATTTGTAAAGGTTTCTGCATCTTGGGCAATGTTATCCTTTAGCATGGGAGCTGTGAAAGATACTGCCTCTGTCTTAAGTAAGGTGAAGTTTGCTTTAGAAAAGTTTTTTACTGTGGTTTCCTTAGTTGGGGGTGGTGGTGGGGTGCGGACATCCAGAGTGATTCGTTTATGGTCTGATATAACCAGTGACGGGTTGAACTCCGTCTCCGTGTGGAACACCTATCATCCATGTTTGTGATGACCAGGTCCAATATGTTTTCACCTCTGGTAGGGGAGTTTACCAGCTGATCCAGGGCATTTGAGGTGATGAATTCCAGGAAGTGCTGGGCCTGGGAGTTTGTATTCGAGTAGTTTTCCCAGTTAATGGTAGGGTAATTTAAATCGCCCAATATCAGGGTGTTCAGTAGGACCTTCATGTTTTCCAGTGTCTCCAGAAAGGTGGAGTGGTGGTCCTGGGTCATGGAGGGTGATCTGTAGCAGGCCACAATTTGCATTGCAGATTTGCCCGATGTTAGGTTCACATTTATGATCTCAGAGGTATCATGCTGCACCACTAAACTGGAGGTGTGGGTATCCTTGATGAATATGGATACACCCCCTCCTTTTGTGTTTTGGTCCGTGTTCTGTGGCCAAAACGTGTGGTACGAGTTGTAGCCCGGTAGTGCTGGGGTACTCTCTGGAGCCTTGAACCAGGTTTCAGTTACTGCACAGATGTCGACCTTCTCCATACTGAGGAGTGCTTCGAGCGTGTGTATTTTGAAATTTAAACACCTGGCGTTGAGTAGCATAACCCTCAGTTTTTTGTTAATTGTGCTGTTTACGGAGCTGGGTTTGACTTCTGGGCCTTGCCTAAAAAAGGCATTATGGGGGCAGCAAGAGCCTTGGCCAGTATTCGAAAGTCTAGGGGTGACAGGTACAAGCCGTCTCTTGCGAAGGAATGTGGCTTGTTGAGCATGTTGTCCCAGGCTGACAGACACTGGATCCCTTATGAATTACACCAGAAGCTTAACCAATTGTTGAAATTGATCATTTTTTCTTTATACTGAGGTATCATTCTTGGTGAGGGCAGGATGCTACTCAGGGTCATACCAGCCTGGGCTACATGATCAGAGAGCTCTTCCATGTCTCTTTTCATGTAGTCCAGGGAGGTACATCTCAGGTCATTCACACCAACATGAACAATGACAGACTCATATTTGTACTTGTTCTGGAGTGACCTGAGTGCTTGTGTTATGTGGCGGATTCTGACAACCACAGGTAGCTAACAGTAACCTTCTGCTTGTCCAGCCTAGTGAGTGGGACATCAGTGTGTCTGACTATAGAGTCACCTATTACTAGTGTGTTAGGTATGTTATTTCACCTAAGGGCTGTGATTGTGTGGCACACTGATTTTGTGTTTTATGTGTTGTCTGGTTTGTGACGGGAGGTGCAAGTTGTTTGGGTGTCTGCTTTGGAGGTCTCTGATGCTTTTGCAGGTTTATATTTAGAGCCTCCGAGCATGATTTTGTATATTTATATGTATTTTTTGCCAGTGCTAGTTTAGTAGGTCTGTGTGTGGCTGGAGGTGTGGTGCAAGTGTTAACCTTCTCCTGTTGACTGTCTGTTCCAGTCTTGGGTGGAGACAGCTTAGCCTCCTGTTTGGCTGTATAATTGCATCTCTCGCATATGTTAGTGTTTTGTGGTAGGAGGAGAGGGCTGTCTGTGTGTATGAGGCAGTTGTAACATTGCCTCAGGATACCCAGATTCACCAGCTGGACTGGAGAGTACACCTAAAATTGCCCTTTGGTCATGCCTGAATAGTAGGGTGAGCTGCTTAGTCACTTGGTTGGTGAGGGGTGAATAAAGAGCCTAGCCCTGCTAGGCAATCAAGTGTCGGGGTATATTAGTGCTTGGTACTGGGTCTGAGCAAGTGCTGGGCTGTAGGATGCTTTTTGAATGCTTAGGCTGAGAGTTAGATTAGTTTCAAGGGAAAAACTGAAGAGGAGACTTAGTGGAGCCGGGAATAATTTAACCCTAGCTAACTGGCGCTGTCCAGCACGTAAAACCATGCAAGGATGGGTTTTATAGCTGGGAAATGAAAGCGAGGGAAATTAGCCCAAAATGGCCAATAAACTACTAACTTCTGGGCTGGAACCACTCCTCCAGGGACAGATAGGCTGCTCAAAGCTCCCCTCGCTCACAGGTGAACAGAAAAACTTCCTTCTATCCAAGTAAGGTATGGGCAACTCAAAAATTTGTAACACATCCCTGAATTCAGCACTAGCCTGAAAACTGGACTATACTAGCTTAGAAAGGCGGGAAATAAGGAATTTCTTTTGAAAAGATAAGGCAAAAACAGTAAAAAATACACTTAAAACAGCTTTAAACGACCACAAACGATCAGAAACAGTTAAACAAATTATTTAAACAAAAAACGACTTTTTAAAAGTGCAGGCAGTCAAATAAGTACAATATGTGAAAAAAAACAAGCTTTTAAATCACAATAAATGCTGGAAAATCAGCGTTTAGGCGGAAAACAGTTAAGTACAGCAAGAAATTACAGAAAACTGATACTTAATCAATCCAAAGTCTCTCTTCTAAGCTAGAAGGCTTGTATCAGTTTAAGGCTTTCTAGTGCTTCCCAGTAGGTTAGCTGCTCAAGGATAGGGACATACCTACCTGGGACACATATTCATAGAGCTCAGTCATGTCTCTCTTTATATAGTACAGTAATGTATGTCTCAAATCATTCACACCAACATGAGCTATGACGGAATCATAACAGTACTTGTTGTTGAGATACTTGAATGCATGTGTGATCTGATAGATCCTGGCACCCGATAGACAGCTGACCGTAACCTTATCCAGCTTGGACATCTATGTGCCTCACAAAAGAGTGACTAAAAAATTTGGTTTAGATGTGCTTTATCTTAGGGGCTTATTTGGTGAGATACTGGTGCTTGTGTTTTTATGTCTATTGAGTGCTACAGGTGCTGTATTAGGTATAGCATGCTTTTGTTTGTAAGGTCTCTGGTGTTTAGGTAGGTTTCTGGTGAGTACCTCTACATATTATGGCTTATGTGTTGAATCAAGTAGAGAGCAGGCTAGCAAGTACTGTAGATGCCCGGATAAACCAAACGTGATGAAAAGCGAAATAATCCAGCACCCTGAGCATGAGTAGCAATAAAAAACATTTATTATGAACCAAACCAGTTTCAGCAACTAGCTTTCTTCAGTGGCTTATTTGAAAACTCACAATAAGTCATATTTATAGGAAATACTAACTGAGTGACCTGACATCACTTCCTGTATACCAACAATATAACCACAAAAAAATATTAATATTATAAATAGACAGCGAATAAATACAAAAGTTAAGACATACAATTGCTTTAGAAAAATAATGTTATTTAGCTACTCCATCCATGATACAATGATGTGGAATGCCAAGTAGATAATAATAAATATAATGACCTACATGCAAAAAAATACAAAGAATAACCAAAAAATGTTTCTGACATGATACAGTTATTAATATAATATAATAGTGATTGATAACACTATGTAATTCATTGCAGTTTGTCATTAAGACCTGGTGGAAATAAGCCACCTAATTTGACTATCCATTTGGTGTCCTTATTATCCAATAATTTGTGCCATCCTGTTTTGTACATTCTGTTACCAATAATTCTGTCAATACAAATAAAGGAAAATTGGGCCATTTTGTGTATGATGGAATGTTTGTATAATGCATTGGTAGGCCTAGCATTTCTGATATCCCCTAAGTGTTCAGAAATGCAGATACGAAACTGTCTAGATGTTTGTCCAATATAGAAGGCCCTGCATGTGCATGTAGCTAAATAGATCACCCAGTCTGTACTACAATTGGCAAAATGTTTGATATCATAAATCTTGCCTGTGTTTTTGCTGGTGAATTCTTTGGTGTGAAAACAAATTTGCAAAAGGCACAGTGACCACAAGGGTGACAGCCTGTTAGTTTGTCCCCCAAAATAGTGGTCTGAATCCAAGAAACTTCCTGAAAAGTAGTTTTTTTATAGTATGAAAAGTGTGATCCTAAGGTTTTACCTTTCCTATAAGAGAAAAGATATCTATCATCTAACCATTTTGCTAGGTGTTTGTTGTTAGTTAATATGTTCCAGTGATGACTAATTATGTCTTGTAATTGGTAGGTGTTTCTACCAAAGGTGGTTACTAGCCTAGGTGTTTGGTCTGATGATTGAGCAGTCTTGGGTTTATAACATAACAGGGAATCCCTAGACAAGTTGGCAGTCATGCCAACTGCTGAATGAATGTCCAAAGTGTGATAACCCCGCTGTGTAAATATGTTAGAAAGATCATCCTGGCAACATTTGAGGTCAGAGTTCGATGAACAAATTCTCTTAATCCTAATGAACTGGGATTTGGGAATATTTTTGATGATATGTTTGGGATGTAAGCTAGAGGCATGTAATAAACTGTTATATTGTGGATATTTCCTGTGTACAGTGGTAAGTAAAGTATTATCCACTTCTCTAGAGAGGTGTACATCCAAAAAATCAATTTGTTGTGTGTCATGATTGGCTGTAAATCTAACACCCCATTTGTTGCTGTTCAAATATTCAACAAATTCTTGGAGATAGTCAATTCCTCCTTTCCAGACTAACCAGCAATCGTCAAGATAAAGTCTCCAGATATCCATATCTGGCAGATATAGGTTGTGCGATTCGTTGTATATAATGTGATCTTCCACAAAACCCATAAAGAGATCTGCATAAATTGATGTGAAAGACGCACCCATCGCTGTACCCTGTATCTGCCAGTAACAATTGCTTTTGAAATAGAAGATGTTATTGGTGAGAACGTGTTCTGCCATGCAAATCAATAGGGTATTGAATCCTGGACTGTAAATGTTGGTCTTCTGTAGCCAATATTCTAGTGCCGTTAACCCTGCCCAATGTGGTATGCTGGTGTATAATGATGTAACATCTAGAATGCACATAATCCAATGCTCTTCAAGCTGTGATTAAGAAACAGTCTGAAGGAACTCCATGGTATCCTGTAGTCTAGCCCTAACATATCTTAACAAAGGTTTAAGATATTGAGTGAGAAAGGCGGACAGAGGTTCCGTCAGTGAACCAATACCTGACACTATAGGTCTCCCTGGAGGTGTAGAAAATGATTTATGAATTTTAGGGAGTAAATACAGGTATTGTTTGGCTGGATCCACACTAGTGAGATGAAATTTGGTTTTAGTACTGATAATACCTTCCTCAACTGCGAGTTGCAAAAAATCATCAATTTCTTTTTTGAAATTCGGCATGGGGTCAATGGGCATCTGTAAATAATGCTGAGTGTTCGACATTTGTCTTAACCCTTCAGCCCAGTAATAACTGGAATTCATCACCACAATGGCCCCACCCTTATCCGCAGGAAGAATGGTAATGTCAGTATTGTTTTTCAGGTTTGTAAGAGCCTGTTGTTCATTGATGTTTAGATTGTTTCTGATAATATTCCCTGTGCCTAACTGCTGATGTAAATCTTCTATGACTGCATTCTGGAATATGGCTACATGTTTGTCCATCGGAGGACAAAACTTGGATGTTAGAAATTTAAATTCAGTAGATCTTTGAGTGGAATCCTTCTCATCAAAGAAAATTTTAAGATTTAATTTTCTACAGAAATCCATAACATCAGATACAAATGTACTTTCATCAACAAAAAAGCCAGGAATAAAACCAAGACCTTTATTTAGCAATTGTTCTTCCATGGGTGTTAATACATAATCAGAAATGTTGTGCACATTTAAACAATTTGTATTCATTTGACTATTGACAGAAAAAGTTCTTCCAATGTTTTTATGCTTGCGTCCCCCCCTGTGTCTGTGCCTAAAGGGTGACCTGCATTACGTACTCTTTTGGGAGTGGGTGAATCTGACAACTGAATGGATTTGGTATCCGTGGTGGATGATTCTTCCCCCGAACTCCTAGTGGGTGATGTTCCCCTCTTAAGAATAGATCTGGGCCGTTTTTTACGTGTATACGTGAAATTCTTTGTGCCCTCCGCAAATCGTACCCCTTTGTATAACTCAAAGGGTTTCCCCCTCTCATAATCTTCTATATCTCTTGAGAATTTTTTCAATTTCTTTTCTTTAAGAATTTTTTCAGAGGCCGACAGTTCTCTGGATAGTTTATTCAATAATCCAGAAAAGTTGGGTTGACTCTCATATGATTTTAACTCCTCACACAAGTTTTGCACATCATAAATATTGGCTTGAATCGTTCTGTCATAATAAGAAGAAAGGATGTTAACAAACATCATGGCCGAATCCTGTTGTGCAGCATTCCATTCTTTGATTAATACCTGATCCGGTTTGCCAACCAAAGGTTGCAATTTGGTTCTGAGGCCCCTCGGGGCAATATTCTGATGTTTATATGCCTTAAATAATATGGAATGCCATATATTGGATCTTAATGTTTTATTTTTTTTGGCAAATTGAGTAAATAACATATCACAGTCATCAACTGGATCAGTTATGGTGTTAGTAGCAGACCCCCTGCAAGGTTCAATCCCAAAGATATGTATATCATCGTTGTCTGCACATAGTCCTTGTATCATATTATTGAGCTCCATGACAATAAATTGTGTATATGTTAAAGCCAAATGTGATGTGTAAATATCCAATCTTACGATATCCAACTAATCGATATAATAACTATGTAAGTCCAAATATAGTCCAAATAAGGTCGACCTCCAAAAAAATTCCCAGAAGAAAAAGTCAAAAGACCAATAAAAAATAAGGGGCTTCAAAGCAGAGGGACAAAGAAGAGTCACAAAAAACACAAAAACAGTATAATACTATTGGCAGGTAATCTGGACACCAGTATCCAATAATAAAGTACGTGGAGCCCTATACCCTAAGGATCCAAAAACTTGATGTCCATAGAGTTGTGAACATGCCAGTATTCAATGGAAGTAATGAAGGGTATAAACAAACTCCAAAGAAAAAATACATGAAGGAATAAACAATCTATTCCTATCATACATATTTGACAAATAATATTTTTATGATAAAGGGTGATGTATAAATGTCATAAGCTCATGCACATGGTTGTGGACTAACTTGAAAAAACAACCCAAAGGCTCAATGTCAAAAAGTGTTATCATACGTCACTATCTACAGGTGCCTCCTGGAAATATTTGAAGAACATGTACTACAAACTGTAGCAATAGATATATACTTCAATAAAAATAAACAAGATTAGTAACATTTGCTGTCGGGGAAACAAAAATACTCCTGGATTAGGGAATATCAAATTGCCCTGTATTGACAAATAATATAACCATGTATAAATATAAGCCCAATGAATGATTCAATTAAAATATATTGCAACTAGTGCAAACTGAAAATCCCTAAACTGTATATAGACATGAAGGAAATAACCTAGCACTATTGAATAGGAATACTGAAAAAATATGTCAAGAATCGACAAACGCCCCCAACAAAATGAATAGATGATCATGTAATCAGTTCCTGCCATACACAGCAAACAGAGTATCTTCTCATAAAATATTATGTAAAAACATGATAATCCCTCCTACATTAATGTTCTTGACATATTTTTTCAGTATTCCTATTCAATAGTGCTAGGTTATTTCCTTCATGTCTATATATGGTTCAGGGATTTTCAGTTTGCACTAGTTGCAATATATTTTAATTGAATCATTCATTGGGCTTATATTTATACATGGTTATATTATTTGTCAATACAGGGCAATTTGATATTCCCTAATCCAGGAGTATTTTGTTTCTCCGACAGCAAATGTTACTAATCTTGTTTATTTTTATTGAAGTATATAGCTATTGCTACAGTTTGTAGTACATGTTCTTCAAATATTTCCAGGAGGCACCTGTAGATAGTGACGTATGATAACACTTTTTGACATTGAGCCTTTGGGTTGTTTTTTCAAGTTAGTCCACAACCATGTGCATGAGCTTATGACATTTATACATCACCCTTTATCATAAAAATATTATTTGTCAAATATGTATGATAGGAATAGATTGTTTATTCCTTCATGTATTTTTTCTTTGGAGTTTGTTTATACCCTTCATTACTTCCATTGAATACTGGTATGTTCACAACTCTATGGACATCAAGTTTTTGGATCCTTGGGGTATAGGGCTCCACATACTTTATTATTAGATACTGGTGTCCAGATTACCTGCCAATAGTATTATACTGTTTTTGTGTTTTTTGTGACTCTTCTTTGTCCCTCTGCTTTGAAGCCCCTTATTTTTTATTGGTCTTTTGACTTTTTCTTCTGGGAATTTTTTTGGGGGTCGACCTTATTTGGACTATATTTGGACTTACATAGTTATTATATCGATTAGTTGGATATCGTAAGATTGGATATTTACACATCACATTTGGCTTTAACATATACACAATTTATTGTCATGGAGCTCAATAATATGATACAAGGACTATGTGCAGACAACGATGATATACATATCTTTGGGATTGAACCTTGCAGGGGGTCTGCTACTAACACCATAACTGATCCAGTTGATGACTGTGATATGTTATTTACTCAATTTGCCAAAAAAAATAAAACATTAAGATCCAATATATGGCATTCCATATTATTTAAGGCATATAAACATCAGAATATTGCCCCGAGGGGCCTCAGAACCAAATTGCAACCTTTGGTTGGCAAACCGGATCAGGTATTAATCAAAGAATGGAATGCTGCACAACAGGATTCGGCCATGATGTTTGTTAACATCCTTTCTTCTTATTATGACAGAACGATTCAAGCCAATATTTATGATGTGCAAAACTTGTGTGAGGAGTTAAAATCATATGAGAGTCAACCCAACTTTTCTGGATTATTGAATAAACTATCCAGAGAACTGTCGGCCTCTGAAAAAATTCTTAAAGAAAAGAAATTGAAAAAATTCTCAAGAGATATAGAAGATTATGAGAGGGGGAAACCCTTTGAGTTATACAAAGGGGTATGATTTGTGGAGGGCACAAAGAATTTTACGTATACACATAAAAAACGGCCCAGATCTATTCTTAAGAGGGGAACATCACCCACTAGGAGTTCGGGGGAAGAATCATCCACCACGGATACCAAATCCATTCAGTTGTCAGATTCACCCACTCCCAAAAGAGTACGTAATGCAGGTCACCCTTTAGGCACAGACACAGGGGGGGACGCAAGCATAAAAACATTGGAAGAACTTTTTCTGTCAATAGTCAAATGAATACAAATTGTTTAAATGTGCACAACATTTCTGATTATGTATTAACACCCATGGAAGAACAATTGCTAAATAAAGGTCTTGGTTTTATTCCTGGCTTTTTTGTTGATGAAAGTACATTTGTATCTGATGTTATGGATTTCTGTAGAAAATTAAATCTTAAAATTTTCTTTGATGAGAAGGATTCCACTCAAAGATCTACTGAACTTAAATTTCTAACATCCAAGTTTTGTCCTCCGATGGACAAACATGTAGCCATATTCCAGAATGCAGTCATAGAAGATTTACATCAGCAGTTAGGCACAGGGAATATTATCAGAAACAATCTAAACATCAATGAACAACAGGCTCTTACAAACCTGAAAAACAATACTGACATTACCATTCTTCCTGCGGATAAGGGTGGGGCCATTGTGGTGATGAATTCCAGTTATTACTGGGCTGAAGGGTTAAGACAAGTGTCGAACACTCAGCATTATTTACAGATGCCCATTGACCCCACGCCGAATTTCAAAAAAGAAATTGATGATTTTTTGCAACTCGCAGTTGAGGAAGGTATTATCAGTACTAAAACCAAATTTCGTCTCACTACTGTGGATCCAGCCAAACAATACCTGTATTTACTCCCTAAAATTCATAAATCATTTTCTACACCTCCAGGGAGACCTATAGTGTCAGGCATTGGTTCACTGACGGAACCTCTGTCCGCCTTTCTCACTCAATATCTTAAACCTTTGTTACGATATGTTAGGGCTAGACTACAGGATACCATGGAGTTCCTTCAGATTGTTTCTGAATCACAGCTTGAAGAGCATTGGATTATGTGCACTCTAGATGTTACATCGTTATACACCAGCATACCACATTGGGCAGGGTTAACGGCACTGGAATATTGGCTACAGAAGACCAACATTTACAGTCCAGGATTCAATACCCTATTGATTTGCATGGCAGAACACGTTCTCACCAAAAACATCTTCTATTTCAAAAGCAATTGTTACTGGCAGATACAGGGTACAGCGATGGGTGCGTCTTTCACATCAATTTATGCAGATCTCTTTATGGGTTTTGTGGAAGATCACATTATATACAATGAATCGCACAACCTATATCTGCCAGATATGGATATCTGGAGACTTTATCTTGACGATTGCTGGTTAGTCTGGAAAGGAGGAATTGACTATCTCCAAGAATTTGTTGAATATTTGAACAGCAACAAATGGGGTGTTAGATTTACAGCCAATCATGACACACAACAAATTGATTTTTTGGATGTACACCTCTCTAGAGAAGTGGATAATACTTTACGTACCACTGTACACAGGAAATATCCACAATATAACAGTTTATTACATGCCTCTAGCTTACATCCCAAACATATCATCAAAAATATTCCCAAATCCCAGTTCATTAGGATTAAGAGAATTTGTTCATCGAACTCTGACCTCAAATGTTGCCAGGATGATCTTTCTAACAGATTTACACAGCAGGGTTATCACACTTTGGACATTCATTCAGCAGTTGGCATGACTGCCAACTTGTCTAGGGATTCCCTGTTATGTTATAAACCCAAGACTGCTCAATCATCAGACCAAACACCTAGGCTAGTAACCACCTTTGGTGAAACACCTACCAATTACAAGACATAATTAGTCATCACTGGAACATATTAACTAACAACAAACACCTAGCAAAATGGTTAGATGATAGATATCTTTTCTCTTATAGGAAAGGTAAAACCTTAGGATCACACTTTTCATACTATAAAAAAACTACTTTTCAGGAAGTTTCTTGGATTCAGACCACTATTTTGGGGGACAAACTAACAGGCTGTCACCCTTGTGGTCACTGTGCCTTTTGCAAATTTGTTTTCACACCAAAGAATTCACCAGCAAAAACACAGGCAAGATTTATGATATCAAACATTTTGTCAATTGTAGTACAGACTGGGTGATCTATTTAGCTACATGCACATGCAGGGCCTTCTATATTGGACAAACATCTAGACAGTTTCGTATCCGCATTTCTGAACACTTAGGGGATATCAGAAATGCTAGGCCTACCAATGCATTATACAAACATTCCATCATACACAAAATGGCCCAATTTTCCTTTATTTGTATTGACAGAATTATTGGTAACAGAATGTACAAAACAGGATGGCACAAATTATTGGATAATAAGGACACCAAATGGATAGTCAAATTAGGTGGCTTATTTCCACCAGGTCTTAATGACAAACTGCAATGAATTACATAGTGTTATCAATCACTATTATATTATATTAATAACTGTATCATGTCAGAAACATTTTTTGGTTATTCTTTGTATTTTTTTGCATGTAGGTCATTATATTTATTATTATCTACTTGGCATTCCACATCATTGTATCATGGATGGAGTAGCTAAATAACATTATTTTTCTAAAGCAATTGTATGTCTTAACTTTTGTATTTATTCGCTGTCTATTTATAATATTAATATTTTTTGTGGTTATATTGTTGGTATACAGGAAGTGATGTCAGGTCACTCAGTTAGTATTTCCTATAAATATGACTTATTGTGAGTTTTCAAATAAGCCACTGAAGAAAGCTAGTTGCTGAAACCGGTTTGGTTCATAATAAATGTTTTTTATTGCTACTCATGCTCAGGGTGCTGGATTATTTCTCTTTTCATTATGTGTTGAATGCATGGTTTGCGTAGGATGTGTAGTATGTGAGCTGACAACCTGTTCATTGTTACTGTTTTGTGCTCGAGAGAGCAAGGATTCCAGATTCTTAGTTTATATGCATCTCTCACAAACTGTACTTGGGTGATTTAGGAGTAGAGGGTTGTCAGTGTACATGAGACAGTTGCTACACTGATTCAGATACCCATGTTAATCAGGCTGGTAGGAGAAATGGAAGCAAACTGACCATCCATAATGCTAAGTTTAATCCTGTTTTCATAGTGGGGGGAGATAAAATGGAGTGGTATGGTATATAACTGGGTGCTCTATAAAGGGTCTATACTAGCAGGGGTTCTCTACATGGTAGGATGCTATTGTAGATTTGGTGGTTTTGGGACTGTTTAAGGGGAAAAGTGCAGCTGAGGTGCTCTCTGAGCAGCTAAGTGCAATTTAATGACTTCTCCACCAGATCATGGGCAGCTACTGTGGGAAAATGTATCTACTGAAGTTTTTGCATCTATAACCACCAGCAGTTGCCCCCACTGCACTGTAGTGCTCGATAGCGACTATCATGTACTAATAAGTAGATTTAGTGATTCTCAAAGTATCAAATTTGGGTGTGTTTTTGGAGGGTAAGATTACATTTCTTGTTATGTAGTTTGTATATTCTATAATTCCACCACATTGGATGTTTGATGTATTTATTGTTTTCCTTATTATGGAAAGGGATTGTTTTCTCCATACAATGCTATATAAAAGATTATCAATACCTTGGTTAGTCCTAGATGTCACTATTCAGGGATATGAGGTGACTGGACCATGTATGCTTTTCTAAAAGGTTGATAAAATGTTAATAGGTTGATCTTGCTTGAGTCCCTGAATGTAGATGGATCACTGGGATTAGGCAGGCTGGTCTTGAGGCAGAAGGTGATGGCTGTATGACCTGATTAACCGGGGAAGGGGTTACTTGCGGGGATGAGTAGAGAGCAGGAGAGTTAGATAAGTCAAGATCAAGAAAGACCGAACATTTAGCAGCCAGAGCAACTATTTGGTGCATGGCTGTGAAGTTGATATTGAAAAAGGCCTAGGTTTAGCAGTTGTTGGATGTGCAGATGGACCAGTTGAAATATTGATAATTATAGCCTAATAAAAAGATGTTTGTTTTCCTTCCAGATGGTGAAACTATGTTTAGGCATTCAATATTTTCCTCTGGGGAGACAGGAAAAAAAATTACCAATAAAATGTTTTTGTTGCTGTTGTGAATGATTTGGACCAGTACTAAATCAAACTTGAAGTCAGTTAAGATTAGACATATAGGAATTATATTTCTAATAAATATAGATATGTCCACACTGCTACTAGTGATCCTAAATATGTGATAAGTGTTGAACACGAGAATAGAAAGAATGTTTCCATAGACTGGAGCCAGTTTCCAATAGCTGCACATATTTCTATGCTCTCCCGATAAAGGAAGCTTTCCAAGTCAGACATTTTGTGTCTGAGGCTTCTTTTGTTGAACAACACCACCTTGATGCCTGGTAGACTGGAATTTGTCAGGTTGGAATGTCCATTAATTTGAGTTTACCTGAAAAAGGTGATGTGGGTGTGGGGATGTTTTTTGCTAGTATGCAGAAAGCCCTCAATGGACAGGCACAGTCCATCCCTGGAGAAGCAGCAAATGTATAAAGTGTAGCACATTTCTTGAAAATCAAGAGAAGTCTGTCTGCCATGTTCTCCAGGCTGTTACAACAAGGATACTCCTAGAATGACACAATTTATGTCGCCCATCACTGAAGCCAGTTCTAGTTGATTTGTATTTAGGTATCATGCTATGTGAAGGCAGAATAATTCTGAACAATTATGATGTGACTGCCACCATGTTTTTCTGCATCTCCTACAAAGTGGGCCACTAGAGACCATTCACCTTAGCATGGGCAATAACATCAAACTCATGTTTTAGATGCCTCGGGGCCTGAAGGGCCCTAATCTTAACACCTGAGAGACAATAGTGCAGGGTTATAATGCCTTCCACACATTTAGACCAGCTACTTTACAGACAGGTACCAAAGGTGGAGGTGTCTGTATTTACATCAAAAATAAATAGACTTCAAGGCTGGTCAAACAGGACAATGCATTTGAGCTGCTCCATTTTCAAATCACCATAGGTAAAATACAATACCACTTCCTTGCAAGCTATAGGTCCACCTCTATGACCCAGGAAACCCATACCATGTATTTAAACTTATTAGAAACACTAACCATCCAACCCAATACCATATTCATGGGTGACTTCAATCACCCCACTATTAACTGGGAATTCTATACAACATCAAATGTACATGCACAGAGATTCCTGGATTTTGTAAACACAAACTCCCTGGACTAGATAGTCAATACACCAACCAGGGGTAAAGCCATACTGGATCTGGTCCTCACTAATATGGGAGAGTGCTGCACACCCCCTACTGTAATACCTTTCCTAGTAATGTCAGACCACAAAATGGTCTTCTTTGAAGTAAAAATAAAACCTGGACCCCCAGCTAAACCTGGAATATTCAGGAACTATTCTAAGGCCAACTTTCTGGTATAAGTGAGAACCTGGCAAAATCTCAAGCCCCTATAAACCCTGAGAACACTTATGCCTATGCAGAACTGTTCACAGAAACCCTGTACAAGCATGTTAATAGCTGCATAGACGCAGCTGTATCAACCAGGAAAAAGTACATAACTAACTCAAAAAACAAGCCACCCTGGTGGAATCACAAAAATCAATTGGATGTATAACAGGAGGAAGAAAATCATGGCAAAAAATAGGTGGTGCAGTACCCAGCAGGATAAAAGCACTCTCATTAAACCAAACAAGCAACTCAGAGGACAAATAAAGTCTATCAAAGCCAAATTTGAGGTAAGTCTGACCTCCCAGGCAAGGACAACCACAAAGCATTGTTTAGCTATGTCTGCAACCTCAAAGGCAATACACAATTGTGTGCCGAGCTCATTGTAAATGGAGCCACTTGCTCTGAGCCAGAAGATATAGCAAACCTCTTGGCTGATAAATTCAGCTCCAACTTTACTCCTCTCTCACCCTCAACCTTCCCTCAGGAAATATCATCAAATATAACTCCCCCTACTATCACTAGGGAACAAGTCCTTAATGCTCTCTCTAAGATCAAAAACACTGCATCAATGGGCCCAGACAATATCCCAAGATGCCTTCTAAATAGCATGAAACATGACCTATCAGGGCCTCTGAAACTACTATTTAACTGTAGCTTCCAAACAGTCTTCATGCCTCATGAATGGAAAAAGGTAACAGTTATCCCTCTGCACAAAGGTGGGCCATCTACAGACCCTGGAAACTACAGACCCATAAGTCTCACTAGTCTTATATGTAAAGCAATGGAAAGAATTATCATGGAGATGATCAACAGAGATATAGTAATTCTCTAGACACTGGACTCAACCCAGTTTGGTTTCGTCAAGGGCAGATCATACTTACTCAACCTGGTGGACTTATTTAAGAAGGTCACCAAAGCAATGGATGAGGCAAAATCATTCACACTGCTTACCTTGACCAGGTCAAGGCATTTGACACAATACCCCACAAGGGCATTGTTGATAAACTCAGGAGATTAGATACAAACCCGTATGTCACAGAATAGATAGCCAACTGGCTCACAGACAGCACATGGGAAGTTAGAATTGGGGAGTCCACCTCTACAAAGAGGCCAGTCAGAAGTGGAGTCCCTCAGGGATCTGTCCTTGGACTGCCCTTTTCAGCATTTACTTCTCAGAAGTCAAGGCCAATATCAGTGGTCTTCGGCTGACTAAATTTGCAGATGATTGCAAATTAGGAGCTGTCATTGATCTCACACTGACACAAATGTTCTCCAGGAGGGGCTGACACAGATAAACAACTGGTGTCAGAGCCATGGACTAAAACTAAATGCCAAGAAATGCATAATTGTATCCTTTGGGAAGTCATCCATCCCTGGTAACTATTATATGGACAACACACCCCTCAGAGTTGACCCAGTAGTCAGGGACTTAGGGACACACATAGATAGTAATCTAGTCTTTAACCATCATATGTCTATAGTGATGAGGAAAAGGTATGGCATCTAAGTCCAAGGAGGTCATTTTTCCACTGTATTTGTCATTCATCAGACCTATCATTGAGTACAATGTCCCTTTGGTATGTACCTAACCAGGCATATTCAGCAATTGGAACATCCACAGAGGTTCCTCACTAAAAGAATACAGGACGTAAGTAATATGTCTTATGCAGACCACCTCAAGGTCCCTATCCCTGTGTTCTGTCTCCTACAGGATTTTGATGGGAGATCTATGCCTGGCCTACAGGGTATTGCCAGACCCCACTCTGATGGACTTCTTGCATATCCATAAAACAAACAGTATGATAAGTACCCATTCTAAAGACTTAAACCTTGCCTGTGATATAAATAGGACCTCCTGGAGAGATAGGTTTGTATCCCCACGACTTCTATGGAACAGGCTCCCCATCCATGTGAAGCAGAGTTCCTCCCCTAATCCAATTCAAGTGCAACTTGGATAATTGGATGGGAAACTGGAAATTCATCCCTGGTTTGTCATCTATGTCTCTGATGCAAACAGGTAACCTGTAAATAGTTCATCTCCCAGACCCATGCTTACACTTATCAAGGGTATCAGAACTTGTCAGAGATTTTGGATGCATGACTAGGCTAAAAAAGGCCCTTGTGGTCATTAGCCTAGTAAATACCTATGAACCGTCAGTCGCCCTGCTGTGTGCCAGCCTGGTGTGTGTGGAGTCTCTGTGCCTGACAATGGTGTTACAAATAACGCAAACAGTTCTCTTATTATTATTATCATCTATTTTAGCTACTGGATATGTTTGACTTAAGAGTATTTCATTTTTAGCTTGGTCATTCCTTATATCTATGTTGATGTGATAGTAGTGAGTAGTGAGTTTGTCTGAGTTTATGTAAGGTGCCCCTATCATATGCTTTGGAGGACTGGGATAAAATCTGACAAAAATCTGAGAAATCTGCCTTCAGTTTGTTTGTAAATGCATCTCTCAGAGATGGATTTGTGGTAAGTGATAGAAGTGGATTGCCAAGAAGTATGCTGTAGTTGCTATACTACCTCAGTAGCCTCAGTATTTGTAGAGATATGAAGTTGCCAAGGAAATTTAATTAACAGTCTGTGGGTCCATAATTACATCCTGATAAGTAGGATGAAATATAGGCTGAAAAGACTAGTTATCTTGGTGCAGCTAGCAGGTCAGTCATTTAAACTGGTTTATGTGCAGCAGTGAGCTACAGATAGGTCAACCATGGCTGTAGTGGTAGGCCTAGGGTAATGAACAAGTGAGTAAAATAAAAATAGTGGAGGAGAGTGAAATTAAGACAGCAAAGAGGTGATGGATTACAGGGCTAAAGATTTAATGAGATAAATCTAGGATTTAGAGGTACATACAAGAGGAACAGTATCAGACAATGAAACACTGAAACACTAATTACTAACATATGTGGAGGCAGGAAAGTAAACAATGATTATGACCCGGAATAAATAAATCATATTACTAACAAATGAGCACCTCTTAATACACTGAAGAGAAGCAGCAGACAGTAAGACAACTTGTGAGCACCAACTAAATATTGACATAAATAAATATGCAACAATAGCTACTAATAATGGATTTCAATTAGTAAAACAATAATCGACAGACTCTGATTCTGAAATTGTATCATCATAAAACAACAGCAGAGCAGCCAGTTAGTAGGCATTAACAAAGTTCTAAAATGAGGTTCAATAAGTAAAGGGATTAATAAACCAATAAACACAAATGCGGATTGATTACTAAGGCTGTAGCCAAAGGATAATGAATAAGTATCACAAATATATTGAATTCAGTCTTAACTAATAAAATCAATGATAATAGTGCAACTATGCAGTAGTTAATGAGACAGAGAAAAGACAGTGATATTTCTATAATCTACAACAAGGGTGTAGAGATTGCCTTACCCAATGTTGATTAGGCTATTACATTGCTAACTCAGTGGAGTTTACACTGATCAGTAGTACACAGTGCTGCAATGTGGTGAAATGAGCAAAGCTTTGCTTATTTAAAGTTTGTGAGGCTCTACTCCTCACTAAATCTGGTCAATCAAATGATATTTTCTGGAGTTTGCAGTGCAGTCAACAGCTCCGCATAGAACAGTCATAAACAGAGCAACCCTCCTATTATTAAATATCTTTAAAGTTTTGCCTCTGCAGAGGCTGGTGTCCCATTCTCTCTTGGTCTGTCTTGCTCCCCCAGACAGAAAACCACTCTCTTCTGTGTGGTAGTAATATCTCCACATAAGAGAGGGTAACTTTCTCCCTTTGCCCACTGCCCAATAATTCATTCATCCTAAATGCACTTTGGTACAGAAAGACTTCCAATGTAGCAAATAGGCTGTGTAGTTTGCCAAGATACCATGAATGACTTGAAGCCACACTGTCAATAATGCCCCAGTCTATTGGCTGCCTCTTGTCTTTGTACTTGCTATGCCTCCCAGCTCTCTCAGTAATCTCTTTATAGCCCAATGTTTAGTGGTGTCTCCCAGTACT
Organism: Protopterus annectens; assembly: GCF_019279795.1. Taxonomy (NCBI): domain Eukaryota; kingdom Metazoa; phylum Chordata; order Ceratodontiformes; family Protopteridae; genus Protopterus; species Protopterus annectens. The sequence goes on from NC_056725.1 coordinate 1,210,031,230, forward strand.
TGTACCTGAAAGATGGAACTCAGGGCTGGGAAGTATGAATATATATTCTAGACCACAGCTCATCCCTCCATCTATGAACTAAGTCTATATGGTCCCAATAAGTGTTATCTATTATGCTTATCTGCTAAGTGCAGAAGTTTTCCTTCAGCCCTACATCTCCCATGTTATGCTTTCCAGAGGCTGGTCACATAGAAGTCTTCTATCAACCAACCTGCTTCCCATGTTCAGTCTCTCATTGGTGCTACACTGAGAAATTCACTCAGATAAAAATGAGAGGTTTTCAGCAATAGTATGCATTGAACCCAGAAATATCTTGCAGAAAAATTATATTGATCTTCAAACAATGCAGTACTAATTGTCTTAACAAACCTTGTACCCATTCAGATTTTGCCTTTTTTTTTTACTTTGCATGCAGTACTGCCTGGTTATCTGATTGAAATTAAATCCTGTTATTAGCCAACATGGCCTTCTACACTACCTTGGACAACCAGATTTGCATCAGCTCTGAAAAGTTAATGTCCATTAGGATAGCTGAATGAACCCATTCTTTAAGCCATGAAATACGAATCACTTACTTTTTTGGTCCTTCTCACCACCTCTTCCTCCTCACCATGCTTGCCGTGTCATTGTACGGGTCTAGATGTGTACTATCTAGCCCTTCTTCCTGTCAAAACAAAAAGCAATTATATTCAGTGAAGAATGTCTGCCATCTCTGCAAACTTTATTCTTTGTTGTCTGGGTGGGTAAGCTGGACTTGTACTTCACTCATCACAGAATCGTGACCTTGTGGTGCTTCTGATGCTTTCCTTCCAAAACGGCTGGTAGCGATCTTGTGAAGGTTCTTCCAAACTACACTACTTTTCAGGCAAAATTCAATAGGCCTAGCATTGACATACTCCACCCTGTATCTCTTCATAATCTTTGCTCTTAAAACCTTGAGATTGCTCTCTGACAGTTTGAATGCCTTGGTTCTTATGTTAATATACAGATCTAAGAAAGCCAACTTTTTAGCAGAACCGTTTCATTTCTTTTCAACCAGAGGAAGCCAAGTTCCCTTTATAGATGTTCTAGTGCCATAGTATGGTCCTGAGTGGATTAATGCCCTTCACAGACATCACAAAGTCATCCAGGTAGCATACCACTTTCATGCTAGGGTCCTACACTTCATGAATCCAGCACAAGGTTATGGTGAAGTTCTGATATCTGGCACATGCCACCAATGACCAGTTCATCTGCACAGCCTTGTTAAAAAGTACTTCCCATTCTGCCACTAGCCCAGCAGATACCAGTCTTTCAGCCAGATCAGCAACATGAGAAAAGCCAACTTAATATCCAGCTTATCTAGCCATGGGTCTTGCATACTATTATGAGCCTTATCATAACAAAGAGAAGAGTATTACACTATCAAAGCTTCCTTGTCTCTGATAACATTAAATGACATCTCTTTGGGTGCAATTAATCTAAACTGCCTAGGATGTTTTTGTTTTTTTTGTCCCAGCCACTGGGGGACATTTTTAAAGTGTTATTTCATTTTCACACAGAGCAATGACTGTGCTTTCTTTCACATTGATTGATCTGAGGGTTTTGCAGAAAGAACCCAAACCATTGAATCAATATACAGCAGAAATTAATGCCTAAATCTCTCCACTCACTTTCAAGGTGCTGCACTAAATAATATTTAAAACCATCCACTTCATTGGGTCTGAATCTAACACTTTCTGTCCTGCCATTCCTGTCATGCCTCTCCGAATTGGTAAAGGTTGGGTCCTTCATACCATTCTGGGGGTGTTTGCTACTGCTTAACCCTCATCCCCCCTGATCCTTTAAAGCATCTCACCATCAGTTGAGGGGTACTGCAGATGGAGCAAATATGAGTGCCCAGCCAAATATATTTGGAAGCATTATATGTCCAGCATGGCCTGGATATAGGTCTTTGATCCTCCATAACCCCAGATGTACTTCACCTACCAGCCAAATACTAGGGTGTCACTGATGCAAGTTAATGGTTTTATCAGTTACCAAAAGTACAAGTCAGGTACATTACCCGATGATCTAAGTGATCACGGCCTTACCTATATTATTAGGCTCAAAGCCGACATTCCCAACCAGCCCACCTACAAAACTATAAGAAACATCAGGAACTTTAACCTTGACAACTTCCAAAATGAACTCAAAGCATGTAATTGGAATGACTTGAAATGACTCCCATTACAAGAAGCAGTTAAGTACTTCAGTACCAGATTTCTGGCTATCCTTAACCACCATGCTCCTACCCCTACCATCCATGTAAAAGCCACAGTTGCACTGTGGCTATCTAAAGAAACAAAAAACAAAATTAAACTAAGAAACAAGGTCTGGGCCAGGTGGCATGTTACCAAAGCCCCTATGGACCAAGTAAGATACCAGCAGCTAAGGAATCAGACCAAAACATCTGTCATTCTAGACAAAAAAAAAATCACTACACCCCTCTACAACAAAAATATCAGCTAAAACTTCAAAAGTTCTGGGCTGGTATTAACAATCTTTTCCACCCAGGCCGTTCCGCCACTCCTACCCCATCAGCTGCCCTTGTTAAATCCCCTGTAGAAATTGCAAACAGCTTCAACTCCTACTTTACTGAAACTATCCAGTCTCTAGCTACCCATCTCACTCCATCGGACACAAATACCAGCTCTGGCACATCTAGCCCTGATCCACCCAGCACCCAACCCACCTTTAACTTTCAAACTGTCCATACCAACCTGATCCGGACCTTACTCAAAAAGCTAAAACCAACTACACTAGCTGCTGACCACCTCCCAGCTAAATATCTTCAAAAAGCAGCTGATGCCATAGCACTTCCCATTTCTATTCTGATCAACAGATCCATCTCAGAAGCTCCATCCAGCGATATGGAAAATATCACGTTATATCTCTCCATAAAGGAGGAAGTTCCATGGAATTATCTAACTTTAGACTTACAGCCATTCTTTCACCACTAGCAAAAATCATGAAAAGATGCATACACAAACAAATCATGCACTTTCTTATTCAAAACGGAAAGCTCGCTGACTCTCAGCATGGCTTTAGGCCATTCCACAGTATCACCACGGCTCTTTTATCTTTCTCTGTCATCAATCTTCATTGTAACAACAACAAACTATCTTCAGCACTCTTCCTAGATCTCTCAAAAGCTTTTGATATGGTCAGGCATCAGCTACTGCTCAATACCCTACAAGCCATCGGTTAAGACCAACATGCAATACAATGGTTTCACTCCTACCTAAATGGTAGACAGCAGGCTGTCTTATGGCAGAGCAAGCTGTTATCCCAACTTCCTCTAACCCTAGGTGTCCCACAAGGTTCCATACTAGGTCCCCTTCTTTTCTCTATCTTTATCAATGATCTGCACACCACCATCCCAGGAGCCACCTGCATCCAATATGCAGATGACTTAATGCTAATATGCTCCGCCTCCTCTCCTACACAACTTCTAACCCTCACCCAGACCACTTTCAGCATGGTAGAAACATGGCTAGCTAATTGCTGCCTGCTTCTAAATCCTAACAAAACCAAGCTACTACTTTTCTCCCCTGGCCATAGAATTTCTCCTCCTTCCTTCAACATCAAATCTAACAATGACACCATTATCTCCGCTGATGACCATACAAAGCTTATAGGTGTAATAATAGACAACAACCTTAATTTTGATAAACATGTAAATCACACTATTAAGTCCGTCAACAAAAACCTTGGCTCTCTGTACATAGCAAAACCTTTCCTCACCCCCCTAGCTAGGGTAGCCATTGCAAGATCACACCTACTCTCTACCCTTATATTTGCCTCCCCTGTACTCACCAACCTATCCAAAACCGATCTCAACAAAATATCAGGATGTTACAATCATATAGCCAGATTAGCTACTGGCATGGCTTTTAGGTCCCACCACTACCAGAACCTCAAAGCACTAGGTTGGCTAGAGTATCCTACCCTTCTACAGTTCAACCAGCTTATAGTAGTGCATAAAATACTACATCAACCTGATAACACCCCTGCCCTCAAAAATATTCTCACCCCTCATAGTGCCCCCAGGCCATTATGCTCAGCTGATAAACTATTGATACTGACCCAAAAATCCAACAACTCTGCAGGCGATGCTATATTTGCCAACTCAACCGGTAAAATCTGGAATCTACTCCCTACTACCATTACCAAGGAAACCTCACTACCCCTATTTAAAAAAGAACTCAAAAAATACCTCACATCTCATTTGCGGTGCTCTTCTTCTAAACCTGACTAACAACTTCACTAATACATGCCTTGCTACCCAACTTGCTGTTTAGCCAAGTATCCACGCCTCATAGCATTTGAATGTCTAAGCATTGTGAATTATGAAATCTGATTGTATTCTATGTTCACATTTTCTGATACATCTCTGCCAATCAGATGTACATCTGCACATTGTGTATATTGATATCTGCATTTTTCTAAACATGTCTGCCTGAGTTTGTCACTCAGTGATGTATGTACTGTCTCTTTTTTGGTATGTGGAGCTTTTCTCCCCGGGCCTCCTCTGAAAATGGACATATATCCAGTCGGACTATCCCGGTCAACAAATGTAAAATAAAATAAATAAAAATTTTGTGAACTAGTGGCCATATAGCAACTATGCTTGCCCACCAATTATCATTCATGCATCCCCAGTAATGAAGAAATAAGCTAGCATAGGGCTGCAAACTCATTGTTTTCTCAATAGTCACTGTCATCAAATAAAAAGAATCATATAACACAACTACCCCAATTGTTAGCCTCCACTTCCCTAAGGCTGTTAAATCTGCTATGAGGTAGTTAGCTCTCACTGATTCTGCTCCATAATTCCCTGTACCCCTCTGTACCCCATTCAGGCCCAATGAGGTATAGGAATTGTAGGAAATACAGGGCAACTGAGTTTTGTGACCATTTATGACTTGATAGTACTTACACTTAGATTATACCTCCTTTTTCAACAAAGGCTAAGCCAGTCAACCCAGAGGTGAATTTGTGAATACCCATCCAATCATCTAGTTCCTGAATGAAGGAAGACAATGAATCACATTGCTTGATTTGCAGCAGGAGTCCATTTTAATGGTGGGAAAGACACTGTGTAATACACCTATCACCTATCTCTCAACTGTGTTTTATTTATTTGTCGATGAAAATTTAAATTGCAGGATCTGGTATTTGGGAGATTATTTGATTTATTGAGAAATAAGAGATCTAGGACCACTTGGTCCCTAACTACATGGAAGGCAAGACATAGATACACCCTCAGATGTCTGTAAGATACTGAATAAAGAAACAGGGGTTCCAGTCTTTTCTGCTATTTTAGGGTTTTTAAGCCAGTGATCTACTTATTTAGGAATCTTTGGGGTCTTTCTAGCTGTTCAATATAGCTAGTGAGGTACCTTTCAAAGGGGGTATTGTATTCAGTAATGGGTCTAATCAAAGCTGAATATAAGGGGACAGTGATTGCTTTAAAACTTGATGATATTCTTTTGGCAATTAGCTGCACTAAGGACAAAGAATTTCTGACTACTGCCGTTACATGATGGTCAAGAGAGAGGGAGTATTCAACCCAAGTCCTATGGTGTGTAACCGCATTCTTATTTTTAAGTTAGGTGATATGTTTTATGGTGAGGGAGTGGTTGTTTACCAAATGTGACAATATTACACTTTTTTTAGCATTTAATTTTGAACCCTTTTTAGTGCACCAGGTATTTATGAGTATATGCTCTTGTTGCAGGGCTTTGGTGTCACAGAAGGACTTGACAATGACCACAGTTTACAGTCATATGCAACATTAGTTAGCCAGAGGTCTTAGTTCATGGACTGGTGATATGAAAAGTAAACGCTGAGTAAAAAAGTTCCAACACCGAGTCCTGTGGGACACCACTGACCATTTCCTTCCTCTCTGATGAGCCACCTCCTACTCAAACCATGCGGGTTCTAGCTTTTGTCCAGTTTACTATCCATATTAATACATGGGAATCTAGTTGGAATGCAGTAAGTTTACTAACCATGCTAACATAGGAAATGGTGTCAAATGTCTTGGCCAGGTTAAGGTATACTGTGTGGACAGCATGACTTCTGTCGTTAGCGTCATTTACCTTTTAGAGGAGGATATCCAGATTCATAAGACAGGATCACTCTTGACTAAGCCAAGCTAGTGTGGGTCTAGTCCAATGAGATTTTTAATATCATAGTTTATCACAGAGCCATATCTGACCCATTTGGCATATGGTATCACTCCCCAACCAGCTCCCCTAAATGCTAGAAGGAGAAGGAGCAAAAAAGTCCATTCTTCAATTGTCTGTCATTGAAGGAGAATCCTAATGCACTACACCAGCATGGTCTGTGTGACAGTAAAAAATATAGATAGATAGATAGATAGATAGATAGATAGATAGATAGATAGATAGATAGATAGATATCTGGTATTCAATCTGGTGTTTCTTTTTTCTTTCTCCTAAGGAGGGGTGCCAGGTCCCTAACACCCTTACTCTCATGCTCTGTGTTAGAGCAAAAAAAGTTAATTCACAGTCTGGTGCTCTTTTGCTGCTAAGGAGGGCTGCCAGGTCCTAATGTCCTCCTTCTCTACTACTTTCTCTTACATTTACACAAGGAGCCTAAAAGTGAAAAAAAAAATCAATCATGCCCCCTAACGCCTTGCTCTTGGGGAGGCTGCTGTCTTCTCCCCACCCTAACTATGCTACTGGTTTATCAGGCCAGTTATAACATATTACATGGCTTTGCAAATAAGACTTGTTAGGCTGATGTGCCTATGATTCATGGGGTCAGTGGCGGGGCCTCCTTTTTGGAGTGGCATCATTCTTGCTGTGCACCAGACTTCAGGGAGGAGCCAATGGCTAAACACTAGTTAAATAGATTGTCTCTGCTAAGGCTTGTTTAGTACTGTTTGTTATACAGCAGGATATCTTGTTAGGTCTCATGGAGGAAGTGTTTGCTCTTGTACAGCACCTTCAGTACATGTTCTTTTGTGATGATGGGGAATCACAGAGATTCGGTGATAAGTGGGCTTTGGTTAGTTGTTTATGAGGTAAAATTTATACTGACTTTGCTAGTATATAGGCAATCTCTACCGGATTGGAATAAGTGAATCAATTACTTCCACATATTTTCACCTCTAAATCTTTTCTTTCCTTGCTTGCATAATGTGCTGTCCCACAGTCCCTTGCTGTATCTGCACTGCTATGGGTTATCACCCTCAAGGACTTCACAAGTGATTTCAAATATTTCTCCAAACCATCCACTCACAAATTTAATGGAATGACAGGTTTGATATTAGCATTCACATTTTGAACAATAACAAGTTATTGTGTCTTTTGGCTTTTCCCGGTTAGGGGTCGCCACAGCGGAACTCCGGTCTGCTAATGATTGGCAGTGGATTTTTATGTGCCAACTTGCCAGCCCTGACGCACAACCTTCAACGAAGGTGTGCCCATTCACACATGTCTCCACACAGAAGACGCTCTAGCTGAGAATCGAACAGGACAACGTCTTACTGTGAGTCAACAGCGCTACTGCAGCACCACCACCGCAGTTTTGAACAATAACAAGTATGACCCTTAATGATTGGCATTATTGACAGGCTGTAATCCTTACTGATTCACCAAAAAATGAAAAATTTTGACATGCGCAGGGCAAAATTAAGGCCATACTGTGAACTTAGGGGCAGTTGAGACGAATGCCAGACATTGATACCTCCATGATAGCTTAGTCCCACTCTAAAATCAGGTACAATCCCAATCTGCCTCTCTAAAGTTTGGGGCAGAAGGAAGCCAAAACAGGGTAGTTTGTTTCCCAGGCTGTTCTTACTAAAACATTACTGATAAAAATTAGATGGTTTTGAGCATCACATTCAGAAAATGTCAGTTTCAGATTTCAGATTTGCCACACAGTAAAGAAAGAAAACTGATATTCCTCTTTTTCTCCACTTCATGGCAAAGCAAGAGTTCAGTTTATAATTTAACAATGAGTATGCAGTGTAATCTTATGTGGCAGTGGCCTGCCTCATGCAAAATGCACTTATTGTAGAACAGTTTGGAGTATTCATCAAATATTTTGTGATTTTCAGTCTAAGATATCTGCAGGTTTGGCCTATATCTTGTTCAGCTTGTTGCAGATGCTTCTGTCATCTTCAACATTTTCTCTCCTCATTGCTTATACTGCAGTGACATGAAAAAGCAGCCTTGTCACAAGCTTCTGTATGCAGTCATGGTACGAATGGAACGACAAAGCGATCAGATAATGATAAGATAGAGAAATACAAACACATGCACTTTCACACGCACACACACACACACAAAACATTCACACACACACACACACACACACACACACACACACACACACACACACACACACACACACACACACACACACCTCATATATAGATAAACAACCATACACACATGCCTATACATACACACACATTGACATATGCATATTTCATATGTATGTATGTATATAGGTATATAAAATATGGTGGAAATAGTGATACAGGTAATGACCTAGTTTGCAAACGTCAAAAGACCTTACCAGTGACTCACTGCAGACACTAAAAAGAGAACAATTTTTCTGTTACTTGAAGCACTTATGAGTATTGTCAGTATATATATTTTTTTGTAATATTATTCTTTCTGGGAACCCTTACCACGTCTGAATACGGCTGGCTTTTTCACTTGGCCCACTTACTCAGGTTCCCTGTGAAGGAGGGAAAAGTGACAGAGAAACGGGGAGAGAAAACAATGAGAAATGCTGTTATCTACTTTATATTATTTGGAAAGAGACAGCTCTCTGTTGCTGTTTATGCTTGCTTTGTTCTTTGGTCTTCCCTTAGCACTGCCTTCTGATGTATTCTCTTCCGTATGACATCACCACTGCTCATAAATGAGTTCTGAGAGATGAACATTGGCAGACAAGTTCACCCTCCTAAAAAAAATATAATGCAGTAATCTTAATTGGTGATACCAACATTTTCTCTCTCTCTCTCTATGCATGAAACAAATGTGAGTTTTGCAGATATTGTTCTCACTAAAGGTCATCCATTACCCAAAGGGCAAAAAAAAAAGAGTGCTCAAATAAAAATGTGAAGCACAGCACAGTGTACTGTATTAAGAGGATTCTTCAAGGCAGTTAATGATAAGCCCTGGTTTTTATTGAGTGGGTGTAATGGTTTTTAATATCACGTACAAGCACTTGCATTCTTTCTTTTTGCTGCTTAATATCATTGTATCTAGGCAAGAGAAGCAATGGATCAGGCAAAGACAAAGTGCAAGTTCTTGTTATGAGAATACTTGCAGGTGTTGTGGTAGTGATCTAAATTAGTGTGTGGGCATGCATTTTATTTTCAGTTATGCTCTAAGTTCATCATTCAGAAGTGTGTGGGAGTTGTGCCATTTATCACTATGACAGCAGAAAACCATGACACTCTACTCCATAGTCATGTGATCATCAACATTCATGGGAGCACAATGTCCATTTATTCAGAGCTTCAAGGATGAAACTAACACACATTTGTTAAGGTTGCATCTTCCAGGAGACAAGATGTGAGCCAGCTCTGGCAGTTTCCCAAAGCAGTTCAGAATGTGAACCATTTGATTACATTCTAACAGTTCCTGTGTAGTAATACAGAATGTGAGATTTAACATTATTATGCTCTGTAAAAAAACTGCCAGCAAAGGCATGATGGCATCTTTTTCATAGACAAAACAAAGTTTATGGTTTGTGTGTGTCTGTGCGTGTGACTGTGTGTTTTCATGATACCAGAATGAATGATTTGCTTTAGATTCATAGATTCATGGTTTCAAGCCTAGATGTAACTTACACCAGAAGGAAGTTTCATATTGTTCTTAATTTTAAAATGTTTCAGTGTTTTTATGCAGATTCCTATAAATTGTATAAGATCCATTTGAAAATTGTTCTTCTTCAAGTTGCTAGTTTAATACTTTAATGCTGCATGTTGAAAACTGAAAATCTAGGCCAGTTTCTTTTTCTAACTGAACATTTAATTTTTACTATTTATGGAAGCATTTACTACATAGTCTGGGACAGCATACCTCTGTGCAGTGTACTTATGTGTAAGGACATTTTGCAGTATAGCTTTAATTATAAGAACAGAAGTTAAAAGTAATAAGCCAATATTTAGCTATATCTCTCAGCCCCTCATATTAAATGCTACAGCCTCCATTTGTGTGATTTACATCCAGAGTCAGTCAACTAGGACATAGCAGCTTGCTGATGTAGTGACTAAGGTTCCTGCACATATTTCAGGCCTCCATTTCAGCCCTGATGCCTGGTTGTAGGCTGTGTGGAGTTTCTGTTTTGCATTTGTTGCATTGTGGCATGTTTCTAGTTAGTAATCTTCCATAAACACCTCAGAAAATGTGGCATTTAATTACCAACTTTGAACTTTTTGTCATACCTGTCAACCTCTTAATACAAGAAATCTGGACAAAGCCAAAATAATGGGGGGACAAATTTTAAATACTGCCCTTATAAATTTAGAAAGTTGCTAGAATAAAACATATTGATTTAGCATATATTTCTGAAGGATGTGAAGTGTAAAACTCAAATGCCTGTCATTACTTAATGACTTCAGTTCTCATTGATTTGCCAGAAAACCACAAATTTTACAAGCAACAAACCAAAAATATGAGGTAAAAATCTGGGAATTCTACTAAAATCTAGACAGTTGAAAGGTGTGCTTTTTATGTTTATTTTATTTTTGCATGATTCGTGGATGTTAAGTTTCTGGAAATGATTAATTCATTCACCTAATTAAAAATGAAAATAAATATATAAAATAAACCACCAATTGCATGCAAGTCAACCCTGAAAGTAGGTACCTATAAAACAACAAATAAAGTAAAATAGAATAAAATCTATTAGAGAATGGGCAAACTGTACATCAACACACTGATTGGAGAACGAATGTTCTCCAACAGGGTATTAATGTACAACTAATGCCCGCTGACAAGCTAGTCTGATACTTCATGGTGGCATATCAAGTGGCCATGGAGCTTGGACTGCAAAAAAAAAAAAAAAAATGGCTGCCATTATTTTATGTTAAGCAGCAGTTCTGCTGTTTAGTGAGAGTACTAATGTCTTTCGGCTTTTCCCGGTTAGGGGTCGCCACAGCAAAACTCCGATCCGCTAATGATTGGCAGTGAATTTTTGCGGTGCCGAGGTGCCAGCCCGACACCCAACCTTCAAAGAAGACACACCCATTCATGCGCGCACCTCCCTGCATGTCTTTAAACATCACTCGACCGCGGGGAGGACATGCAGACTCCAAATGTAAAAAAAAAAAAAGAGAGAGAGAGATAGAGAGACTGTGTGTGTGTGTGTGTGTGTGTGTGTGTGTGTGTGCGTGTGTGTGTGTGTGTGTGTGTGTGCATATGTATGTGTGTGTGTAAGCAGAAGAGACTGTGTATGTATGTATGAGAGAGAGAGAATGGGCTCTATGTAACATTTTTGTCTTTACTTACTTATTTATTTTTTTAAGCACTATATTATTTATTTTATGTATTTTTGATGTAAAATGCTTCCTCTGACACCATTAGCATATGCTACAGCAAGTTTAAAACATTAGAAGTAGGAACTATTTTACATTAAAAATATGTAAAAAAAAATAATGTAGTGCTTAAAAAAATAAATAAGCAAGTAAAACACAATAATTTTACAGAGACCCCATTCTCTAAATGCAATAATGCCCTCCCGGGTGTGTGTTAATGTGTAATTAATGCCCTTCCAGCGGTGTAGAGGCCCACCACCTGCAGCTTTGGGCCTCATAACTCCCCTGGGCAGGGATTAATTACACATTAACACACGCCCTGTCAGGTATTATTGCCCACATAGCTTTCATGTTGCATCCCATCTCTATTCTTTTGTTTTCATTTTAGGAATAAAGTCGGTGGGATTGATAGTTTATGTGAAAATGCACTATCCCATGTTGGAGAACGGGTGAGTGAAATTCTGTTGTTTAATTGGTTGACATTGTACAATTGTTGGTCAATTGCCACTCATCAGAGGCAGGAAAATAAAAACACTCTAACTCAGCTTCCTAAATAGAAACAAAAGCACTTTGCTTTAGATGGCCAGTATTTGTAATGCTGTAAGTGAAGGAATGCAGTAAAGCAGTATGTGTAGAGGCAGAACTGTCAATCATCACTACTTAATCTTGATTGCTTCCAAGCAAATGCAGCGTCACTTACTACAGAAGATATTTCTGCTAACAATGTACAAAACCGTAATGACAACAAAAGTGCACACGTGCCTGGATTTGTTAACTAATTAAGAGAAACAGAAATAAAGAAAAATGTGCTGGTATCTTTTACAACTTGGAATGGCAATACCTGCAAAAGTACCTGGATACACGACTGGATAGAATCATCCTCTAATATATAGTCCCTTCATTTATTCACATAGCAGTACCTCCTTAGGCTTATTATCTGGTGCTCAGTGGTCCTCTCATTTATTCACATGGCATGATATCCTGTCACGTGCTACATTAATCTACTAGTGTATTCTTCAGCCAGGGTGGGAGTGATGTCTAAGAGTGCAGACATGGTTACCATAGAAATCACTCTCTGCTCTCCATCCATTAATTCTACATCCTTTATCCTAGTTCTGTGTAAGCACCTACTGCAGCCTTTCAGCTCAATCCTTGCAGGGAATGGATTTGCCTGAATGCATGGCAATACCCTCCCTCCACACACACACACACACACACACACACACACACACACACACACACACACACACACACACACACACACACACACACACACACACACACACACACACACACACACACACACACACACACACACACACACACACACACTGCAGCGTACAGTGTGGGGCATTTCAACCATTACCCAACTTTCTACAGCCTTTCTGCTTTTATACAATCTGCTAACAATTATATTCAGAGGTGCAGTAACACAATGCGGTAACAATAATATCGACACATCAAAAGGTAGTAAGTGACATGACTTTTCTAATTAGCATGCATCATTTTTAATAATACCTGCTTTATGGATTTATCGAACTGTGTATTCTATTTGGTCTTCTATGTCATCAGTGGCATTTACACAGGGACTCATTTGGAGCACCATTATGTGTCCTGTTAGACTGTATCACCAACTCCACTTTGTCTCTGTCCATATAGCACCAGTACTGCTATTACTGTATCCCAGGTGGCATAGTCCCCTGAACTTTTATTATCAAACCCCCTACCCCACTAGATTTGTTACTGCAGTTGGCATGGTACCATAAACACCTATATTACTGAATCCTTTCTCCATCAGACTTCCTCATACCATGAGACCAAATTCTGCCCTAGCAATAATACAGCAAGGAAGTGTAGCAGCTACCTCATGGTCACTGCAACCCTTTATTGCAACCTAAGACTAAGCCTGCTTGTCAGATTTTAATATACTCGTGCACTGTCATAGTGCAACATTAACATTAATTCCACATATGCTGTGGTGCTAACACAATCCTTTCTTAGGCTTCCAAGGCCTCCCATGCAACATGGTAAGTCACTGAAATCATAGCAATAAACTCATACCTCACCCACTACACTAACAAAAATCTCCAGCTGACAGAATATTCACAACAACACTTCCACCCACCCCTACAAATAAGGGTCACATCAGCTGCACAGTAAAGCCCTTAAAGGATGCCTGAGCATCATACTTCTCAACCTCTTAGAGCAGCCTATCTGTCCCTGGAGGAATGGTTTCAGCCCATAAATTAATAGTTTACTGGTCATTTTGGGCTAACTTGTATCTCTTTCATTTCCCTGCTATAAAACCTGCAGTAGTGTGGTTTTGCGTGCCAGGCAGCGCCAGTTAGCTAGGGTATAACTATTCCTGGGTCCACAAAGTCTAGTCTTTAATTTTTCCCTTGGAACTAGACAAACTTTCAACTTAAGCACTCAAACCATTCACTTCTCAGCCTGGCACTTGCTCAAAACTCATAGCAAGCACTAATAAACCTTATTACTAGACCCCCCCTATACTGTAGAGAAGGACAAAGCTCTCTATTCGACTTTACCAGCCAATCAGTGAAATAGCTCACTGTACCTATCCAGGCATGTCCAAAGGGCAGTTTCAGGTGTACTCTCCGGTCCAACTGGTGACTCAGGACATTTTGAGGCAATGTTACAACTGCCTCATGTACACAGACAACCCTCTCCTCCTACCACCAAACACTATAATATATGTGAGAGATACAATTATACAGCCAAACTGGAGGCTAAGCTCTCTCAAGCCAAGACTGGACCAGATAGTCAAGAGGAGAAGGGAATTACTTGCATCACACCATCAGTCTCACACAGACCTGTGAAACCAGCACCGGCAAAAAGCACACATAAATACACAAAAACATACTTGGAGGCTCTAAATAAAAATCTGCAAAAGCAACAGAGACCTCCAAAGCAGACATCCAAGCAACCATCACACCCCAACACAAACCATGAAACACATACTTCACAAAACCAGTGTGCCACACAATCACAGCCCTTAAGGCAAAATAACATACCCAACACACTAATAATAGGTGACTGTATAGTCAGGCACACTGACGTACCACTCACTAGGCTGAACAAGGAGAAGGTTACAGTTAGCTGCCTATCAGGTGCCAGGATCCGCCACATAACACAAGCACCCAGGTCACTCCAAAACAAGTACAGATATGACTCTGCCATTGTCCATGTTGATGTGAATGACCTGAGCCATACCTCCCTGGACTTCATGAAAAGAGACATAGAGGAGCTCTCTGATCACGTAGTCCAGGCCGGTATGACCCTGACCCTGAGTAGCATCCTCCCCTCACCAAGAATGATGCAACGGTATAAAGAAATAAATATAAATTTCAACAATTGGCTAAGCTTCTGGTGTCATTCAAGGGGATCCAGTGTCTGTCAGCCTGGGATGACATGCTCGACAAACCACGCTGTTTCGCTAGAGATGTCTTGCACCTTTCACCCTTAGGCTTTCGAATACTGGCCAAGGCTCTTGTCACCCCCATAGAGCCTTTTTTAGGCAAGGCTCAAAAGACAAACCGACCACCGTAAATAGCACAAGTAACAAAAAACTGAGGGTAATGCTACTCAATGCCAGAAGTCTAAACCGCAAAATGCGCGCACTCAAGGCACTCTTCAGTATGGAGAAAATCAATATATGTACAGTAACAGAAACCTGGTTTAAGGCTCCAGAGAGCACCCCAGCACTACCAGGCTACAACTCATACCATACATTTTGGCCACAAAACCCGGACAGAAATACAAAAGGCGGGGGCATATCCATATTCATCAAGGATACCCACATCTCCAAGTTAGTGGCACAGTACGATGCTTCAGAGATCATCCACATGCAACTAACTATGAGCAGAACTGCAATTCAAATTGTAGCTTGCTACAGATCACCCACCATGTCCCAGGACCCCCATTCCGCATTTCTGGAAACACTGGGAAACATAAAGGTCCTTCCAAACACCCTGATATTGGGTGATTTCAATTACCCAAATATTAACTGGGAGAACTACTCAAGTACTAACTCCCTTGCCCAACATTTCCTACAATTTATAAACTCAAATGCCCTGGATCAGCTGGTCAACACACCCACCAGAGATGACAACATATTGGACCTGGTCATCACCAACATGGGAGACCAGTGTTCCACACCGGAGGTCAACCCCTCGCTGGTTAGATCTGACCACAAATTAATCACTCTGAATATTCACATTCCGCCGCCACCGTGAAAAACTTTTCAAAAGCAAACTTCACGTTACTTAAGACTGAGGTGGAAAGTTTCAAATCCCCCATGCTAAAGGATAACACTGCCCAAGCTGCAAAATCCTTTACAAATGCACTCTACGGGCACCTACAAGAATGCATGGATCGTGCTGTCCCAAGCAAAGCCAAGACTCACTCCTCCAAGAAAAGGAAACCAGTCTGGTGAACCCCTGCCATAAACAAGCTATGCAATAGAAGGAGGAAACTAGTACAGAAAAGAGTAAAATCCCAAGAGGGGAAGACATCCCTGATCAGTATCAGCAAGAAACTACGATCCCTCATAAAATCATCCAAGGCTAGCTTCGAAAGAAAAATTGCCAAGAGCTCCAAAGATTACCACAAGGCATTCTTTAGCTATGTCAGGAATCTAAGTGGCAATTCCCATATCTGCTCAGAGTTAGTGCAGAATGGCACAAAATACACAGAACTGACCGATATCGCCAACATCCTTGCATACAGGTTCAGTGCAAACTTCACCTCCCTCTCACCCCCAAAAGGGCTCATAACCATACCAGAAGAATGTAGTGCCCCTGAAATCACAGACACTCAGGTTAAAACAGCCCCTCTCCAAAGCCAAAAACACAGCATCAGTGGGACCGGATGGTATCCCAGGCTGCATCCTACATGAGCTCAAAGATGAACTAACCCCCTCCACCTAAACACACTGTTCAAATTCAACTTCTCCACAGGCTACATGCTCAAGAGTGGTGCACATCAATGATTATTCTGCTCCACAAAGGTGGAGCCACAACAGACCCCAGGCACTATCCAGCAACCCAGGTAGGGACAAAAAAAAAAAAAGAAGGTCTCTCACGAAGTGAAGACCAAAAAAGGTCTTCAGTGGCAGTCACATTCCCATCCCTTATTCCAAGACTGACTCAATCAGCATTATTATGCAAGATATACAGGAGACACCAAAACAGTTCCATCATTCACACCTAAAAGCATACCATGTTCTAAACTAAAGATAAGATTTCTTTAAAATAAAATTATAAACAGTATAGATACATTGGGCATCTCTATCAAAGGTTCTAAGGATAATATTTTACACTCTGAAATGCACTGATGTGTTGCACATCCAAGTCTGAAGAATGTTTCACATACGAGTAAGTATTCCTAAAAATATCCAGTCAAATAAACAGCCCTCTGTTTACATGTATACGACTCACCTGCGTCCAAAGACAAAACCTGACATTCTGCAAGACAGTCAACCTGCCACCACAATAGTTTCAACATCAACATTAAGACCAACAGTTGTCGAATCTTACTGGTTTCGAGGCTACACTCTATCGTAATTTTTCTACAATGCTTAGAAAATGTAAAAATCCATTAACATGTTAGAAGACATAACTTTTAAGAACTGACCAGTGAGAATGTTTGAGGGCTATCCAATGTAACATACTGCAATAAATTTACACCTACAAGCAGAATCAAACTCTCCCCTCCATTGATCAGAAGTGATTTTGTCTTCCACTTCCACTTCCAACAGCTCTCCACAGGCAGTCATCCGCACAGTGTACTCTACAACCCGAAACGTGTAGTCATTCTGAATACTCTGTTCGTCCATTATACCCAATTGTTTCTAGTGACAATGAGCAAAAGTACATAAAAGATGATAAACTCCTTAAATAATAAAACCGCAGCTTTCTACCAACTATGTTTCTCCACCATCAACGTGATACACACAACTCTTAACTGTTTCATAACTTAATACCGCTCAACCTGCCGCTTAGTTGAAGCGGTTTAACTGCCGGAACACAAAAAGCGACACACTAGTGGCCAGGAACTTTCTAACCTGCAACACCAAATCCAGATTTTTATTGGTTATAGCAGCCATGGCTACGCTTCTAACTGGTTGTTGTGGTTAACAGTTGCATTATTGTAGGTTTGTTGTGCCATTGAAGGGTTGCTCATAGCTTAATATCTTTGTTACTTTATCTATTAATGTTTTTATGTTATCTGCTAAGTGCGTTTGTATGTTTTTAAAACATTGTTTTGGAATTATAATTCAGTTAGGGGTTGTTGTTGAAAGCCTATACTGATATAGGGTCAGGATTAACTTCTTTGCCTTGTGATCACTGAGTGCCTGTATAGGATTCAGTTCACTCGCAGTAAGTGGGTACTAAATGAACGGACGAATAATTTTATAAATTTATGTTACTGTGTCTACATATTTTAATGATTTGCTGCTTAACTGAAATATAGATAGAGAAGATCCGTATAAATTGGCAATTTTGAATGAAAGTACAGGTAAAACGATGGATGTCCATGACTGTAAAGTGCATGTTGGAGCTTTTGTTTCTGGACCTCTGCTGAAAATCCGTTTTACTATGTGACATTGTCCTTGTCTACTTCTTCTTCTTTCTTTCTTTCGGGTGGGGGGCTTCGGCTTTTTCTCTAGGGGGAATCACAGTGGATCACCTGTCCGCATTAACTGAGCTCACTCTGCCTGCAGTTCCGCATTAAACACGAAGCTCCTTTGATTGGCCCGTATGCCAGGTATAGGTCAATCAAAAACAAAAAAAACAAACAAAGTGGAGGCTGGCCGATTTAAACCGCAGGGCGGGACTCGGGATCAGGCTACTGATCTCGGGACAGTCCCGCCCAAATAGGGACGTCTGGCAACCCTGTATGGAGCGCATCATCATGGATCTCATTAACAGAGACATTGGGAACCTCCAAACACTGGACTCTACCCAGTTTGGCTTTGTTAAGGGAAGATCTTGCCTCCTAAACCTGGTGGACTTCTTTGAGACAGTTACCAATGATATAGACGAGGGGAAAGTGGTCCACACAGCCTACATAGACCTCGCAAAGGCCTTTGACACCATTCCCCATTCTGGAATTATAGACAAGCTCACCAGCCTGAACATAAACCCCTACGTCATGAGATGGGTAGCCAACTGGCTCACAGACAGAACCCAAGAAGAATTGTGGGAGCTAGATCTGACTCTAAACCGGTTACAAGTGGCGTTTCCCAGGGCTCAGTCCTAGGACCCCTCCTGTTCGGCATATACTTCTCAGAGGTACAGCCATGCACAGGAGGACTATGGCTGACCAAGTTCACAGACGACTGCAAACTAGGGGCTATAACTGACTCCCCGGCTGACACATACATCCTCTAAAAGGGTCTCACTGAGACAGAAACCTGGTGTCAAAACCATGGCCTCAAGCTAAATGCCAAAAAGTGCATAGTCATCCCCTTTGGAAAAAACAAAGTACCCACAAATTACCACATAGGTGGTAGCCCCCTAAATACGGAAGATGAAATTAGGGATCTGGGGACCCAAGTAGATAGTAATCTCTCCTTTGGCAATCACATTGCCAAAGTGCTTAGAAAATCTTTCTATGTGGCCCACCTAATCACAGTAGGGTTTGCATCCAGATCAAAAGAGGTCATTGTGCCCCTCTACGCATCACTCATCAGACCCATCATAGAGTACAACGTCTCATTTGGGATGTACCTTACAAGACACCTGCAACAGCTAAAAAGACCACAGAAGTACCTCACCAAGAGGATCACTGGCCTAAAACAGATGCCCTATGCAGCTCGACTGAAGAAACTCCAGCTGTACTCGGTTGCATACCGCCTACTCAGAGGTGATCTCTGCCTGACATACAAGGCCATGTCCAATGCAGAATTGATGGACATGCTCCACCTAAAGAAAACTATATCCCCTCAAGCCACACACTCTAGGGATCTAAACCTCACCACAACAATAAATAGGACGTGCTGGAGGGATAGATTCCTGTCCCAGACTTCCCATACTCTGGAACAAGATTCCAATCTATATTAGGCAGAGCTCCTCAATAACACTCTTGAAGAGAAACCTTAACAAGTGGATGGGAAACAGGAAGTTTACCCCAGGGATCACTTCAGTGGCTCTGCTGGACAGAGGCACAGGGAACTAATCTAAGGGGGGTGGCAAAAGCCAACACATTCCAGCTAGGCTTATAAATGCCTTTGGGAAGATAACCTAGTACCTACCTATGAACCCATGAACCTATAAAAAATCTGGACAAAG
Organism: Protopterus annectens; assembly: GCF_019279795.1. Lineage (NCBI taxonomy): Eukaryota > Metazoa > Chordata > Ceratodontiformes > Protopteridae > Protopterus > Protopterus annectens. Next base: position 1,210,051,099 of record NC_056725.1, read on the forward strand.
CCATAAATAAAACTGGGACAAAGGCCCAAAAATAGGGGCAATTTTTAAGTATTGCTCTTACAAACTTAGAAAGTTGATATGATAGCAGGTTTTGCATTAGCAGAAAGTTTCTGAAGGCTATAAAGTCTGAAACTCAATTGTCTGTCTTTATTTTCTAACTTCAGTCTTTAAGATTTACCACACTTTGCCAGAAAACCACAGTTTTACGAAAAACAGACCAAAAATATGAGGCCAAAACCTGGGCATTCTGTGAAAAATCTGTACAGTACATGAGTATGTGCTAGTCATTGATGAATCTATAGATATACACACTGATGTGTCACTCACCAGACTTTGTAAAGATTGACTGATAGTAAATTGTATTTTATTTTCCAGAATTCATGATTCGACCTAGGTACTCAAGTTCCTTCATCCCAAGTATGCATATGACTAGGCTGAGCTCACATGGGAGTGAACAACCTTAGATATTACATCTGAGAAGATAAGGAGGCAGAGACATGGTGGAGCACTTGTTATATGTTTTTGAGGTTGTAAAGAAACTAGAATGAAACAATATCTTTCCATCACTGTGAATGATTTCACAATACAAACAAAAAATTGACTTCAAAAACTGAATCAATAACTGGCATCATTTGAAGGGGATCCAATGTCTGCCAGCTTTGCCAAGGATGACTTCCACTTTTTCCCCTCAGGGAGTCTACATATTAGCTAATGCATTATTTACTCTATAATGCTTTTTTAGGCAGAGCCAGTCTTCTATACTTGCAAACATAATAAATTCCAATCCAGCCCGTGACAGCATAGCAGTGATGTATGCTAGAAGATTAAACAAGAAAATGTCCAGCCTAAGGGTTTTCTGAATCTTGAAAGCATGCACATTTGTAGAATTACAGTGACTTCATTCAAATTCAATGAGAGCACTGAGGTCTAATGCCTAGCCCTTTTTCAAATGCCCTGGTAGGGGTGGTTGCATTTCAACTGGGGATGTGTCTGCATTCATTCACACTCTTATCACCTCATGACAAATCCAGCAGGATAATGACTTAAAACACCTGCATGTACTGGTGTCTTTAAACAAATCCAGCTATCATAGTTACCTTGCATATTGTACCACTATATTATACACTATCCAATACACTAAGGACCATATCTGGAAATACTTAAAATAGTGTGGTATTCAGAAAGCTGACTTTAGACTTATTAAAAAATTAGGAAATTGATGACATAACTTTTGAAATGCTGCTGACAGTCTGATAACAATGCTGTCACCTTTACACCCACATCTCAAATTCCTTACGTAAATATTAATTTGTAAGTTTTACCTTCTGTAATTTCTAAGTCTTGTTTTTCTGTTTTAATGTTGTTGGACAGTAAACTCCAAAACAGAGTGTAAAAATAGTCCTATGGGACTAGTTCTGTAGCCTGGTAAACAGATTCAAATGCATAAATACAGAAATTAAATCGATAAGTAAATGCTATCCAGTTTCAGAAATAATGTGCTAGTATCCCTTGTAGTGGTCATGCCACTGGCCATACTTCAATCATCAAACTTCAAACACTCAGAACAGACTGAAAATACTGAACACACACAATGATGAAAACGAAAAAAAAATACAGAAAATAATGTTTCCTGCTGGGAGCGGTGCAAACCCCTCTGTACCAAATGTGTTGGTGGGGCCAAACTTAAATATACCAACTCCATGATCGCATTAACTTAAAGAAGGGAAGAAATAATATAGAACTGGCAGATTCCCTTAATGAAACACCCAATAAAAATGGATAAAGCCAAATGACATAACTTTACCAACACTAAAAATATCAGCAAAACCCCATAATAAGTAAAAAAAAAAAATTATACAAAATGGAAAAAGCCATGCAACCTAACCCTACCAACACACCGGGAAAACCCACCTAACATCAACAAGGCCCCATAAATAAATAAAAAAAGGAAAACAATTTTATACAAATCAGAAAACCAACAGAAAACTGTTCATTCACATGAGCATTCAACCAAACATACTACACCCTGCCTATATATAGACATACATGCAGTCTGTGGGACTGGGCAAAGTAGGTATTCCAACATCTCTATAAAAGAACTTCTTGGCACCACAATTCCCCAGGTGAATTTCTGTTAATCAAAGAACCTTCCATGTGTCCAACTATGATCTTTAGGAAGATATATAATGCTGTAGATTCTAAGGCATGCGATATTCATATAATGCCACCAGTTTGCCTTTGAAAGAGGACTGTTGTTAAGATACACAATGGTGAAGACACTTTCCCCCAGATTCTCAAAAGCTTGCATGGCATGCATGATTAGTGTAAGAGGAAATGTTGGCAATACGGAGGACGAGTGATCCACGTACATGCTCATTTGATGTGCATGAGTGCTCTTGCATTAGTGCTGCACGTTCCCAACCCCCTGTATGCAAATGACCCCATTTGCAGGTGAAAACCATGCAAATGAGGTAACTCTGCCATTCAGGAAGCTGGAATCAGGCCATGCAGGACTAGAGTAATATGTAGAAATGTACTCTGTTAGTAACCGAGTACAGTTCTGCAAAATCCAAAACGGAGATATGACAGCTCCAAATAAAGGCTGTATATCATTAAGGAAGCATGCCAATGGCCAAGTATAAGGCCATTGGCATTGCAAACAATGCAAAATGTAAAAAATACAACTTTTATTTTATTACTGCCGCTCACGGCTGTTTAAGCATAGGGCAGCGGCAAGTAAACAGGATCGGTGGGAAAATAAGAAAATAAACCTAAAACAAGCATTCCAACTAAATTCAGTATTCTGCCATACAAGTCAGTGGCAGGCAAAAGACAACCCAGCCAGTGAATAGTGGTTGCTAAGGGGGGAGGCTCAGTGTGACATATGTAACTATGCATTAGCAGGCAATCCTATGCAAATGAGGGGAAGGATAGTGAATCCCAGGTTTTCTCCAGCATGTGAGGCAGATCCCAACAGTGTAAGAGTATGAATAGTCGAGTGCAAGACAAGGAGGTAGGTGACATCATGGGTGGGTGTGTCAGGCATACTGTAAGTGGATTAGAGCCCTGTAGCTTGGGTTTACTCCTAGCTTAGCACAGCTAAGCTACAGGGTGTGTCTAAAGCTGCTTAGCACTTTTGACAAAGTGTAAGTGGGTGTGCATGCCGCGCACCGAGATTTACAGGAAGATAAAGGAAGTTAAACCAGGAAATAGCAGCAGTGTGCCCATTGGAGTACTCCGATTGCACGATGTGCCCCCGGGCTGAAACAGAAGGGCAATGGGAAGGGAAAACAGCAGTAGGAAGGTAATCAAGGGGTACTAGGTTAGCTGTCAGGTGAAACGTATCGGAACCAGCCAATTACACAGGCAGCAGAGCAGCCCAGCCCAGAACACTACTATAAACTATGCAAACACGTGCCCCTCTAGTTTTTCCCACACTCTACGCCACCAGTGTAAACAAGCAGGGAACTTTTAACACTCACAACAGGAAAATGTTAGGGGCTGCAATAGCTATCATACAACTTGTGGAAAAGGCTGAGGGGGGTGAGGATGTGAATGCTGCTGACCAACTCACAGTGACGAGACAGAGAAGAGTCTACAGACCCAGGGTAACCTACCAAGGGCTACATGAGCTGGACACAGTGGAGCGCTATATGGTGGACAGGGACCTCCTACAGCAAATCGTAGAGCTGTGCCGGCCACACCTCACACACAGAGCTAACAGAGGGGAACCCATTCCAAGGTATGTGTAGGCCTAAGAATACTAGCTAAAGGTACCTTCCAAAGGCCAACTGGGGATATGATGGGGATTTCACAGGCATCAGCATCCAGGGTACTGCACCAGTTCCTGGATGCCATGTCAGCACATGTCAGTGTGCACGTATATTTCCCCATCACCCATGAGGCGTTGGCCAGCAATATGCATCTCTTCCACCAAATAGCAGAATACCCTGAGGTAGGTTCATAGGTTCATAGATTAGTACTAGGCTAACTGTCCTTGTGAGCCATTTTAAGCCTAGCCAATTATTTCCCTGTGAGATTCAAACCCTGTACCCTGTGTTTGTAAGGCAAACACCTTAACCATTAGGCCATCCTCCCAGGTAGTGGGTGCAATACACTGCACGCACATATGCATCAAAGCATCACCCGGTCATCAACATCAACCACAAGGGCTTTACCTGCATCAACTGCCAGGTCATGTGCGATGCCCAGGGCATAATACTGAACATGTGTGCTGGCTTTCCTGGAAACTATCACGATTCCCACATCTGGCATCTGACACAGCTGTACCAGAAGTTTGCCGATGGGGACATCCCACATGGTCACCTAGTGGGGGATGCTGGATATGCACTGGAGCCGTGGCTGATGACACCCATCAGAAATGCACACACACCCAAACAAGAACTCCATAATGAGGCACACGCACAAACAAGAATCATAATAGAGCGTGTGTTGGGGATGCTCAAGTCATGGATCCAGTGCCTGGACACATCTGGTGAAGCCTTGCAGTAGTCACCAATTACATGTACCCAAATCATCCTTGTATGTGCCATGCTACACAATATGATCCTGCGGAAACAGCTGCAGCAGGAGCAGTATGGGGCAGGGCCACACATCCCCCCACCAATGCCAAGGCCTGCACAGGCACAGAGTGACTCAGAGGAGGAACAACCTGAGCCTGCCCCAGTAGGCAGAAGGAAGCGTGCCCAGTATGCCCTGGCCCTGGCAAAGAGGCAATGCATAGCACATACTCTGACACAGGAGGGACCCAGGAAATAGCACCTCTCTCTGACTCTCACATACAGTAAAAGGGATGCCAAACATTACACTACCTGTGCCTAAGCATGCATATGGAGTCTACTATGTGCATCCGACATAGGCAGCCCTGCAGCACCACCCTCAATACTGGGACACCCACAAGATAAGAGACTCACACATGCCAGTCAGGAGGGGGGTTACATACCCAACAATGACTACAGCAGGCCAGGTACTGGGAAGTCAGTTGTGAATGCTAGGAAGTCAGAAACTAATATGTAGGTAATCAAAAGATAAGAACTGTAGTACACTGGTATGGCCTAGCCAGCATGATAGGTAAGACTACAGACTGAAATGGAGTACTTGACATATCAGTACAGTCCTATCAAATGTGTACAAGTGTCAGGTGTGCCCTTCATCCTACATAGAAATATAGTAACAGTCAGATGCGCCACCCCCCCCCCCAATCCTGTGTAGAAACATAGAAATAGTCAGGTGTGCCCCCCCCCCCGCTATGCAGACATGTAGCAACAGTCAATGCCAAATGATCAATGGATACCCTGCAGACACAGCATGCTACCTGTCGGTGTACAACACAAAGGTCAGCACTGCAGTACAAACCACCTGGACATGATCCACACATGCAATACAAATGGCCTTACTGGGTATGCTCACACACTTAAAGAAATGAAGGCAATGTCAGTCAACAACATACTGAAAGGTCATACTGGGCATGCTCACACACTTAAACACATGAAGGCCATGTCTGCAAACACTAGTGGACCAGACATATCCGGCAGTTGCAATTGTTAGTGCAGACATTTGTCAGTATGCACCACTCCTGCCTTGCACACACAGTGGATATGAATACAGACATATATGTAAGGACAACACACTATAATAAGCCAAAGGTAGATGGACATAGATGTGTGGAAGAGGGTGACCATGACAAGGAGCCATCCAGGCCTGTCCCACCCAGCACACAGCCAAAAAGCCCCAAACACATGCGGTGCAGATGTCACTCAATGCAGACCAGTACCTGTCAGCACCACAGACTATGTGGTGCACGTGCCAGCTGTGCAACATGACTGTACAAGGAAGTAGTCATCTAGTAGCTGTATACACATACCTGTGACATATGACCTCATGTGTGGCCGCATGTGACGTGTCACACCTACATGAATGGGTTATGGCCCATGCATACACCACCCACACCATAGCGCTACTATGACAAGCCTGCTGAGGTCATCCAATGTGAAATACACCTTTGGGAGAGTTGTAGCCCAGTAATCTCCATGGTGTGTCCCATAACTGCGTACTGCTGTAGTGTGATAAACTAGTTAGGTAAGAGTTCTAACCCCAGACCTGGTAACTGTGAGTTTGTGTCAGTGTTTGTGGGCATGTCTGTCTGTCTCTGACTGTGTAGAGAGCAATGCCTTTTAGGCTACTCACACTCCTTACAATTCATATGCCCACCTTTGGCAAGGCTGCTGATGTCACCCATCTAGAAATACACCTCTGGGAAAGTTGTAGCCCAGTAATCTCCATAGCACATCCTGTAACTGTGTATGGCTATAGTGTGATAAAGGAGTTAGGTGGGAGTTCTAACCCCAGACCTGCCAACTGTGTGTTTGCATTCATGTCTGACTGTGTAGAGAGCAATGCTTTTTAGGGTACTCACACCCCTTACAATTCATATACCCACCATTGGCAAGGCTGCTGATGTCACCCACCTAGAAATACATTTCTAGGATGGTTGTAGCCCTGTAATCTCTGTAGCACATCCTGTAACTGCATATGGCTAT
>NC_056725.1:1210060158-1210065158 GCF_019279795.1 Protopterus annectens
ACCTGTGGCCAATGTGGAGTGGGTTTTGCATATTTCTTATATGGTGGCCCTACTATATATCACAATGTCATCCGTACAGGGATTACAGATGTGAATCAGCTGAGAGGCTGGGGTGCAAATCCATACCCATACATGTGACATTAAGGCCAGGCAATCAGGGTTAGCAACCCCAGTATTACCCAGAGCACACTCTCAACCCATGTCTCACACACACACACACATGCCTAGGCAACAGCCAATATGTGGGTAGTACACTGCATATTTGCCACTGATAGTAACTATGGAGTGACAGCAGTGGGCTACAGAGGGCATGTCACCCTGTCCATCTGTCCAATATTCACAGATGTGCAGACAGTGCACGTCCCCCATGTTCCCCAATGGACACCTGCACCACCTGTGGTGCCATCACATGTGCCCACAATGGACATACCATGCCTGAGAACATGCTCTGTATGGACAGATGCCACTGACACCAGGGAATGCTGTTAGCATGCTCTCAATGGAGGTGCAGGTAAACCTGCTGGCCCTTACCAGTTCCCGCCACAGGTGGGCAGGACTGGCACAGCTGATGGTAATCTGTGTTCACAACATGGGCCGGACACCCCAGGTACAGTTCCACATGTCACTGTACATACATGTGAGAGTTGTGCACATCCCAGACACCGTCCATGTCATGGACTAAGGAACACATACATGGCAAGTGATGCACAGCATTGGCCACACACAATAGTCACACAGGTGACCGGATGGGGTATACAATACCCACCTGTGTGGGCAAATGCAGATACTACATCCCTGAACCACAATGCAGACCATCATCATGTGGCCTGATGCCAAGGTACACCCATCACCTAGCCTTGTACAGCCATCTGGCACAGTCGAACACCACATACCCATGCAGACATACACCCATGCATGTCAGTACTGGCACCCTGTGTGTTTGTGTGTGTGTTGTATGCTGTATATGTTCACATCCACACTCCCTACAACCCCCATGGGCATACTGCAGCATGCTGTCTGATGTCAGACATCTCCCCATACCCTTTGCCCATGCAACTCCCATATGACCTGTGTGGTGCATGTGATACCTGCACAGTGATGTGATATGGCAATCCCACTACTGATGTGTTGTACTCCTGGCCCTGCCAAGTGTGTCAATGTGTGTGTGTCCCTGTGAGAGTATGGCTGTTTTGATGCCGGCACCTGTTCATGTGGACAGGCACGTGTACGTCACCTACCATATAGCTACTGTATCCTTGTTGCAGATGTCACTCACCATCACATATATGTTCTGAGTGCCCCACAACAGGTAACCCATGCGGCACATCCAGTAACTGCATCGAACTGTGATAGCACTACATAGTTTTCAGGGGCTTGATACCCTGTGCTGGAAGGTATGTGACACAAGCATGCTTCAATTGTACTCTCCCACCCCTCCCTGACATGTCTTTGCCTCTGTCTGCCTCTCCCACCTCCTCTCTGGTGGATGTGTAGACCTACACCTGCTTTGCTTAGGCAGCAGCATGTGTATTTTAAGTGATGCTTATGATCATCTGATGGTCTCTACATGAATTGCAACCCTTCCCTAGCTGATTGCATGTGAAACAGCTGTGGTAACATTCCCATAGCAAATTGCATGGAAACACACTCCAATATCTAGGAACATCATGGTGGTGTTGGCCCTTTTCATCCACTGTGAGCAGGAACTAGATCTGTCATGTGGCAAACAGCATCTCAGATGGATTGGAGTTTACATCTAACAACATACACTGTGGAAACAGGGCAACAGATGGGAGGGGGATGTGCCTGACCTGACTACAGACTGTAAGTGCTGCCATACTGCATTTGGAGTAATGTTGGTTTAACACTGTTTGTGTGGATATGGCTGTCGTATATGTCTCAATACCTGCCATGTCAGTTCCATGTTTATGAGGAATCCCCATCTGCAGGTTCATCTGCAGACTGGGCAGTGTTGTGTCTTTGGTGTCATGTATCACCCACGGAGCATCTATCTGTGGACTGCAGAAGGTAGTGTGAGGATTGCAGTCTGTTGATGGTGAAAGCCGTGATAGTCACTGACGTCATATCCCTCACAGGACATATGTTGCAACAAACCCTGTTACAACAGTAAATATAGGCGGTTTTCACAGCAACATGTTAATATTGGCCCTGTGTATGTGCTTCCAGCCACACCTCTGTCAACCGTTGTACATATGTCATGCATGAAGTGGTGCATATGTGCTGTACACCATAATTAGTGTCATCATATCTGAGAACAAGCCAGTGATATATCCGACTGCTACACGTTATGTGCAGTAGGGGTTAAATTTCATGACATTACCTGGACATTCTGTGGTTGTTTGTACAGTAATGAGTTCTGTGTACCTATGGTGAATGTCAACAGTGTGTGTATTGTTAATATGTACCTTAGCCTGTGTACAGACTATGGTAGATGTCATTGTTCTAGTTCCCATCCTATCAGATGTTACATGCTGCTCCACTGTATGGTACTGTATTGGCGTACATGTTTGTAGGGGCATAAACACATGTGTCCCATACCACAGACAGCCATCAGACCAAATTGTGTAACAGACCAGTATATGTAGGGTCAGTCTGTGAGTGGCACATATGAGGATGGTGTAGAACAGATAGTCCATATACTGTAATATCATGCTAGCTAACCATATGTGGCTGTGGCTGTGTTCACATTGGTTGTGGTTATGCACTTTCACACAGGTGTATCTTACCCTGTGGTGTGGCATGCCTGTTGAGCCTGCTTTATATGCAGATACATGTGCATTCCCCCATAGGAGATGTAGGCCAGTGTTGAGCCAGTCTGCCTACAGCCTGCACAGTGCATTGTTACATGCCTAGCAGCTTAGTGTACTTACCCAGTGAGATGTCATGTGCAGATACTTGCCAGATGTACCGCTGCCGGGTCTCCCTTAACAGTCACGTATGTCAGACAGGGCAGTGGGATGCTGTGCAGATGTATGTCAGTATCTAGTGGGTAGTATGTGGCCATGGCACCCCTGTACCAGCGGTCATAATGTGTCAGGCCAGACAGGGGTGTGTGAATGCATAACCTATGGTGGCAAATATACACCAGACATTATGTGTTATACCCATCTACATTACCGTCTACATCCATATTGTCAGGCATGGTACACATGTGTAGCACTAAGGGCTTATGTGTATACCTCTGGACTGTACAGATTGTGTCAGACTTTCCACATATATTGGCCAATATCTCTGCTGCAGTCCACAGCAGCATTATGTGCTAGCAGCGGTTCTGTACAATGATGTCCTTAGGATATCTGTCAGTAGCCAATGGCATACATGTTACAAGCAGATGTGACCTCCCACACACACCATGTCTGTGAAGACAATCCCAGTGACAGTAGCAATAGTCTACTAGTATACCTGCTATACATATCTGACATCCCCTTCAACTACGACATTGGGATCATAGGGGCTGGGGTTGGGCTACAGTTCATGTCCAAGACATATGGTGGAAATATATGTACATATACTTATCCAGATAGCCAGCTATATATGATTACACATGTCTACTACTCCCAATTAACACTGTCATAGCAACCACCCACTATAAATCCCCACATCATGTGTGTGTGTGGTCCCTTTACATTTCCTGTGTGATGGACATCCGTCCTGTGTGTGGGCAGCAGTGTTACCGACAGCAGGTAGCAATACCCTTTACAGGAGAACCGGCGCACTCAGGGCAGCCACATATTTGTAGGAGGATCAGGAACCACAGACAGACTGCAAGTAGAGTTGTGTTATGCTTTGCATAGTACTGGTGTTACAGGGTGTGTGTGTACATACTAGTTTACCTTGGAATGCAGTATGTCTGCATAGCAAATAACTGTGAGCATATCTTCATGCTGGCCATAGCTATGCCTATCATGTCTTGTTTGTCCACCACACAGGTCCTGTGTCAGATATTACACTGGCAGTGTGTGTGTGTTGAGTGCTATCGGTACATGGCTACATCCATGTCTGTTTCTAACCTCAATTCCATGACTAAGAGTATGTTACAGACTATCCTGTAACACCAGAACCTTGCTTAGTGTATGGCAACAGTTGTCCACATATGTGCCTGTATTCCAGCCTCTGTCCATCACCTATATACTGTAACTGGTTCACAGTTGCATTACTCTGTTTATATAGTTGTCAGTGTCTGAACAGCTATATGACATGTCATATAGAACTGTAATAGTACACGATGAAAGGTTTCTATGTCTACCAACCTGTGGGTTTTGTTTTTCCTATGACCTTTCTGTGAGTATATGTTGCAGGCAACAATTGTCATTTGTATGGGTGGTGCATACAGTGTCCAGTCATTCAGGGGTTAACTGTAGGCATAGTGGCTGTTCCATATTGTGTGCACCTTCTACTTATGTATCTTACTCTACATATAACTACGTGTGTATGGGTAGTCACATGTATATCTAAATGTATATATCTATATATATGTATATGGGTCTACTACCGGAGATCGAAATTACACTATTTTGAAATCCAGTAGTAGATGCCCACTAACGCGAAAGTGCACTTTCGCAAACACCACTTGAGCGAATGGTTATGGACCTTAGGGTTAGGGCTTGGGTTAAGGATAGTGGATAGCTAGTAGAGCTATCCACTATCCTTAACTCAAGCCCTAACCCTAAGGTCCATGATTTACCGCACCTCAGTGGAGGATATTGCTCGTTCTTTCTAGTGGTGTTCGCGAAAGTGCACTTTCGGTGAAGTGCACTTTCGCGTTAGTGGGCATCTACTACTGGGTTTCTAAATAGTGTAATTTCGATCTCCAGTAGTAGACCCATATATATATATATATATATATATATATATATATATATATATATATATCTATATATATAAATATGTATACCTTTATCTGCATATCTGTGTCTGTGTATCTGTATCCTGGGGATGCTGATGGCTTCCACATATTACATTTCCTATGGGAGGCAGAT
>NC_056725.1:1210067658-1210085158 GCF_019279795.1 Protopterus annectens
GTTGTAACACCCTGGGATACCTATGGTGCATACCCCCATACACTGCCTTACAGGGGCATAGCACACTGTTACATTCACTGACCTCGAGACTGCAGAGGTGCACACATGTGTTGTGCAAATGAAGCCCACATATATATGGTGCATATGGTCTGTACACCATTAGTTATTGACAGCATAACTGATAACCAGCCAGTCAGATAACAGACTGCTGGGCATGTGTGTAGTAGGGGCTGTGGGCGGGGACATTACCTGGACATTCTGTTTATATGTGTACAGTACTATGGTCAGTGTACGTATGGCATGGGTCTGTGGCCTTCTCTATTCAAAGAGCCATTCCTGACCCCTCACCCACCGAAGTACTGTCATTGGGGGACACAACAGCTATTTGACTCCTAAAATGAAGATAGCAGACATATATGGTTCCATATATAGTTATACTACATATAATATAACTAAGTGTACAACAACAATACCTAACATATGTCCATACCTGTGTTCCTGTGTTTGGATGCCTGGGTCTGTGTGTGTGTGTGTGTGTGTGTGTGTGTGTGTGTGTGTGTGTGTGTGTGTGTGTGTGTGTGTGTGTGTGTGTGTGTGTGTTTTGTGCGGTAGTGTGCCCATTAATCCTCAGAGGTACAAGGACCCACTAATGCAGGGCTGAAGAGACACATGTGGCTTCAGATCTGCAGGTTGCAGACCTGTGGGTTAGAATGATTGATGACTGTATGTGTATTACACTTACGACACATGGGCTCTGTACAGACTGTGATAGATGCCATTGTTCTCCGTCCTGTTCTGTCTGATGTTACATGCCACTCCAGTGTTAAGTTTGTGTATCATATGTGGCTGCATTGCCATTGGATGTGGGTATGCATTTTTTCACAGGTGTCTGCTATGCTGTGCTGTGACCTGCATGTGGAGCTCGCTATAATCGCAGGTACATGTGTTTTCCCCCCATACAATATGTATTCCAGAGTTGTGGCACTCTGCCTGTAGTTTGCCCAGTGCTTCGTGACATGCCTAGCAGCCTACTGAAAATACCTAGTGTGCTGTTATGTCCAGTTATTTGCAGGACATGCTGCTGCCAGGCCAGCATAACTGTTGTGTATTTCTGACAAAGCTGTGGTATGCTGTACAGATGTATGTCATTCTCTACTGGGTGGTATGTGGCCATGTGAATTCAGCAGCACCAGGTATTATGTGTCTGGACAGACTGGCATGTGTGTGTGTGTGCATACGCTGTGTGGGTATATGTACCTCAGTATTGTTGGATATACCCATGTACATGGCTAGTAACATCCACATTGGGAGGCGTGGTCCACATGTCTCACATGAAGGGGACATGTGTACACTTCTGAACTGACCACAGAATGCCGCACTGTCCACATATAGTGGTCATATCCCTGCTGTAGTCCACAGCATCATTACTGTGCTAGCAGTGGGTCTGTACTATGCTGCTCCTAGGATGTCTGTCCGTAGGCAGTGGTGCACATGTCTACAGCAGATGCAACCTCCCACACCCAACATGTCTGTTAAGACAGCCCTATGACAATGGCAGCAGTCTACATATATACCCGCAATACATCCGTGATATCCCCTTGCACTACGGTGTTGGGACTATTGGTACTGAGGTTGGACTCTACTCTATGTTCTGGACATATGGTAAACAGATATGTGTGCACATATATCCACATATCTATGTAGATATATACACATATACATATCCACATACATATATGGCCATATACATATCCACATGCATATATGGGGATATATATGTACATATATACATATAAATACCACACATATACATATAAACAGCACTGACTTCAACAAGTGGTTAAGCATCTGATGTCATCTAAAGGGGATCCGTTATCTGTCTGCCTGGGGCGACATGATGTACAAACCATGATGCTCTGGCAGAGAATGACTACACATGTTGCCCCTGGGATTCAGGTTACTGGCTACAGCTCTTGACACCCCCATAGTGTCTTATCTAGGTAAGGTTCAAAGGGCAAAACCACCACTGTAACAGATACAAGCATGCAAATCTGACTGTAATGCGACTCAGTATTAGAGGTCTAAACCTAAACAATCACTCTCCTAAGACACACATACAAATGGGGAACATTGATATCTGTGCAATACCTGTGACTTGGTGCAATGCTCCAGAGAGCACACCTGTAATACCTGCCTACAACCCTCATCACAAATGTCGGACAACAAACCAAGACCACAACACTACAGGTGGAGGATTGTCCATATTCACTAAGGTCATTCACACCTCCAGCCTAGTGTCAAATGCAATGCATCTGAGAATCACCAGATGCAACTAACACTATGCAAGACTGCAATCCAAACTGTAACTACCTCCTGATCCCCCTCCATGGTCCAAGGTTCTCACTACACCATTATAAACATACTGGACAATATTAAGATATAATCAAGCACCATAATACTGGGTAATTCCAAATACTCTGCCATTAACTGGGAAAAACCTCGTGAACCACCACCCTTTACCAATGGTTCTGGGAACTCATACATTCCAACCTCCTGGATCAACTAATACATTGCCCATCCAGGGTCTCCAATATCCTAGACCTGGTCATTACCAACATAGGTGTCAGATGCCCCTCACCAGTGGCCACCCCTCATAGGTCAGGTCTGACCATTAGGTAATCATCGTTGACATCCACATCCTACCCCCACCCGCCAGTAAGGATCCTCCATGAATACCCTCTGCAAAGCCAGCACCATGCTACTCATGTCAGACGTGACAAACCTCATGACAACCATGGAGATGGGAGCTGGAAGTGCAACTGGTGAATCCTACACTAAAGCGCTGTATGGGCACATCCACTCATGCATGCATTGCACCATCCCACATAAACCCAAAACACTGTCCTCCAAACAAGCAAATCTTGTGCTCCACTGCCAAGAACAGTCTATACAACAGAAGGAAGACACTGTTGCAGTTAACAGGTTAATCCCAAAACAGAAACTGCTCCCTTACCAGCCTCAGTAAGAAGCTGCTATCCCTTGAAATCTGCCACAGCTTGTGACATAAATATAATTGCCATAGATTCCAAAGACAACCACAAGGCATTCTATAGTTATGTCCAGGATCTATACCGCAATGCTCAGAAGTGCTCTGTGCTACAACAGATAGGCATTAAATATACTGATTCAAAGGAGTGTTCCAATATCTGGGCAGACATTTAATGCCACATTCAGTCTCCCTCACCCCATAAAGGGCACATCTTAGTAACAAAAGGTTGCCAAATTCCAGTAATTATGGACACACAGGTGGAAACCACTGACTCCACTGCCAGGAATACAGTATCCATGGGACCAGATGACATCCCAGCCTGTGTAGTACATGAACTACTACATAACCCTGCATCTCACCTAAGTGCCATGTGTAATCATAGCATCACCTCAGGCTTGCTACAGTTATCGCACTCCACAATGTGGAATCAACCTTGGATGCAGGTAGCTACCTTTCCATCAGTCTGATGAGCCTGATCTGCAAGGGCATGGAATGCATTATCATGCAACTTATTAACAAAGACATTAGCAACCAGTAAACACTGGACCCCACCCTGGTTGGGCACGTGCAGGGCTGATCTTGTCTCCTGAACCTGTTTGACTACTTTGATTCAGTCTCCAGAGCTGTGGTGGAGGGTAAGGCAGTGTACACAGCCTATCTGAACTTTGCTAAGGCCTTCAACAACATTGCCCACTCTAGAGACGTAGTTAAACATGCGAATCTGGCCATAAACACCTGTGTCACTTGATGGGTTGCCAACTGACTTACCGACAGAACCCAGACTTTAAACGTAGCCATGTCCGATCCCTGTTCCAGACAATTGTCAAATTGGAGTACATCAGGCTTGGTACTGGCACAGTTCTTGTTTGGCATCTACTTCCCTGAAGTACAGGCCAACACTAAGGAACTCTAGCTAACAAAGTTCACAGGTGACTGCAAACTGAGAGCTATTATTGGATCCCCAAATGATGTGGATATTCTACAACATGGCTTTACAGAAACAGATGCTTGGTGCCAGAGCCATGGGCTCAAGCTTAATGCCAAGTAATGTATAGTTATCCCCTTTGGACCTACCATGTACCCATGAATTACCACATAGGTGGCAGTGCACTGAACACTGGCAGTGTGCTGACAGACATAGGGACACAGGTGGACAGTGGTCTCACCTTCATTAACCACATAGCCACAACAGTAAGGAAATCCTCCTATCTGGCACACCTCATCACTGATGGCTTTACATCCAGAAAAAAGGGGGTAATTGTCCCACTGTACTCCTCCATCATTACACCCTGTATAGAGTACAATGCCCTGTTTGGTATGTACCTTGCAAGATAGCTGCGACAGCTGGGAAGGCAGTGGAAATACCTCACTATAAGAATCACAGGCATCAAACAGATGGCCTATGCTGACCATCTAGACATCCTCCAGCTATATACTCTGTGGCATATTGTCTACACAGAGGCTATCTCTGTGTCACATACAAGGCTATGTCAAAGCCTGGGAAATGACATCTGTAATATGTGTATGTACTGCCATGTACAGTACATGTGTCTATGTGCTCTCATTACTGCAGCAAAGGGTATTGAGTGTCATGTCTGGGACACACAAGAATATGAGGCCTGCACAGCACTGTTATCCATGTGAATGTGTGACATGCAGGGGGAGTAACCCAGGGTATGTGCTGTCACACAGGCATGCAGTGTAACATGGCATTACTACTGTCAACAGTGCTTTCCCAGGGAAGGGTGCAGTGCTTACATTACTACTAACAACAAGCACACCTGCGGGCATAGCTGCACTCTGAGGGATCACTGTCATGTTCCTGGTGTGTGGGCAGTGTAACTGTATATATCCCCTACTGGATAATAGTCAGACATGTGGAATGTAACTGTAGAGTACCGTCAATACAGCACATGTTAGTGTGGGCTTTCAACATGTAGTAATGGCATACTCATTGTTGTCAAACATCCATCTGTTGACACATTCTCCTACTGCATAGCTACTCACCAAACTGGTGTCTGTCAGTCCCTCTACAGATGTGCAGATGGCAGGTCTCCAACTAGGATACGTACAGACAACTTATGCTTGATTGACACCATGTGTGGCCAGCTGTGTACTACCTGTCACATATAGGAGATATCACCCTGTATGGGCCACATGCCATGGGTACCTACACAACATTACCACAGTCTGCTGAACATACTTGGGTACAGGTCTGCATCACAGACACTAACCACATGTTGTACGACATGTTGCATACATGTCAACTGGATCACCTTGGTGGCCATGTGCAGAAGGCACCCAGAGGATTGGCTGATGCATATCACTCTCACCCTGCCAGTCACTAACATGGTGTCTGTCGATAGATTGCCTGCTGGCACATGGCAGGTGGCATGATACCAATGTACACACACCCCCTACACATCCAGTCCCTCCATGGACAACAGCCAGGTACACAGCTATGACCACCTGCAGCAGTGCACCACAGTATTGACACGAGTATGTGTGCATTACTGAGGATAGCATTGTTTGTGTGTTAGTACACCTGTAGTTGGAAATTCCATGACAGCCTTCACAAGCACCACCACTCCCATTGCCATAGTCAGATGTGGCCGCTGCTGTATTGTACATGACATGTAGCCTGTTACACTCCTCTCCCTAATGGGTCAGTAGGCATGGGAATCCCATTGAGGTCTGCCACATGTGTGTATGTGTGCATGTCTGCATATCTGTAGGGTACACCATTCCGAGGCCACATACTCCTAATACAATACACATTGCCACACAGTAGTGCAGAGATTGTTGTTGTCACCCATAGGTGTGGCATCGCAATGAAACACCCTACTATGCCCTGTAGCATGTGCATTACATGCATATCCCTGTGGTACCACTGTTGTGATATGCAATGGGTTGTATTGGCGTCATGGGCAATGTGTGACAGTAGGTATGTCAAAGTATCAAGATGGGTTCCAGTCTATACAATATCCAGTGGAGGATGTGGGTGCTGTGTACACTGTCATTACACCATGGTACACCCAGTATATGTCCCACATACTACTCTCTGGTGGCCACTGTCACCATTAGCTATACAGGTAACTGATAACAGGATACAGCCCAGTTACACATGTGCTGTGTGCAGCCTATCTGTAATACATTGGACTAGTTAGTTAGCAACAATACACCCAGGTCTCTAAGATGTGTGTCTGCCTGTTATGTGTCAATCAATGTGTATATGATGCTATGACACACTATGTATTCTCCATATACAAACATCAAATCCCCCATTACCATATTGTACATGTCTGTGGATGTTCTGCATGTAACATGTGACCTGGTACACACCTCACAATAAACATGGTGTCGTGTGTGCAGTTAAAGCCACACAGTTCAGTAGCACTACATGCCTAGGTAGGGGTCTAGACACAGAGTTGCCAAGTAAGAATGTGTGTATATGTGGATGGGTTGACATAAGGGTGCAGATTATACATGTACCAGCAGGCCTCCAGTCAATGTTACATGGGCAATAACTGTTATACATACCTGTGACATGTGTGCAACTGTACACCAGATATGTCACGGCCATGGTGTCACCACAGTGACATACCCTTGTGGAATATGACTGCAGACTATCCTCCTACTGACACATGTACACCTACAACACAAATAGATAACATTATGGAGATAACAATCAGTATTACAAACAGCTGAAATGCATCATAGCTGCATGGCTACATTACCTGACATGTATGCATTAAACATTACCCCTGACAACATGCAGTACATTGAAGCACTCTATTACAGTCACTGTGTGCATCAGAACCATATTAGTCTGTCCCTGCATCGATGTTATGGATGACTGGGATGTGGCACAGGTACCATCATATGCACAGGATGTGTTGCTGGTGTGTCAGAGGCTGAGGGTGGTCCATACATGTGTCACCATGTGTGTGGGTAAGGGATTTGGTTCATTGATTGGGGAGTGGTGATGTGGTGTCTGTCGGTATGGGGTCGCCCTAGGTGTGGTTGCATAGTGTGTGGGTATGCATGCAGAGAGTTTTGCCATGTGACTGCCCTATACGGGAGTTGTTGGACAGCTGCAGATCATACCTGGCAGGGTGTGTAGTTCACTGCCTCCGGCTATGGACACGCTGACTGTGCCTGCCAGGGGTTCCATGGGCACGTGCGGGTACAGACCTTGAGGTGCTACTCTCCTCTGATGATGACAGATGTCCACTGGAACCATGTCCCACCTGGGACTGGGACTGGCCAGGGCCATGTGCACGAGGCCTGGTGTGGACAGCACCCCCAATGGTGTGCTGGGGCTGGTACTGCCACTATGGGAGTGGCTTGGCATCCTGGCACATCTACGTTGACCGCCAGCTGCTAGTGTTTCTGGCCTATGTCCACGCGACCATCGCACCACTCCCACCACACGTTCAAGCACAGACATATCACGGTTGAGGAGGCCCACCATCTCACCCAACCATCTATCCATAACCTCTGTCTGTTCATGGAGGGCAACAGCAAGTTCACAGAGGTTGCCACTTACAGCTGAGAAAGCAGACCTCTGCAGCCTCAGGCCCTGTCTGATGTACATTTACATACGTGCCTGTGCCTCCATTATGGCCTGAAACATGCTCCTGGTGGTATCAGTTGTGATGCCTCTGCCAGGGTCATGATGACCTGTGACCCTCCCATGAGCACCATGGTACATCTGATGATGTGGTGCCCTGCCAGACATCCGGCTATGCCAACTGTGATCCGACACTGTTGGAATGGACACCACACTTTCCTGGTCACTGCCACCAACCGCCAACTGTCCCTCTGCTATGGCCACATGTGATGGGGTTTGAAGGGGCACTGTAACTGTGTGCAGGCTTGGGGTGGCTAGGAGGGTGATGACACATGGTGCAGTGTCAGCCTTTGACAACCCTACCTGTGCCTCAACATTACCATCATCATCGTCAGTGTCTGTACAGACACCTACCTCAGTTTGCATGCTGGAGGGACCCTGACCCACCTCGCCACCTGTGGGGGGGAAACAAACACACACTTTAAGACCTGTACAGCATTGCAAACAGTACTCACACACTCACACACACTCACACACACACACACACTGACAATCCACCTTACTACCTCCCTTTCCCTGAGTTTACAGACAGTCCCACATTCAGTTACATATGTTCCCCATCCTGAATGGCACTTACTAATATACACTCATTACTACTACCCATTAACATATCATTCCTCTCCATGCCTACACATGTGATCACAACACCTGACCTGTTACTCCATCACCTCCCTGACATGGGTGGAGTAGGTTGTACATGACCTCACTGCTGTCATCCAGTATTACCCTGTGTATGTCCAGTCATGGTGTACATGGCCCTTATATGTTTGAGGATGCTACATTCACTACATATGTCACACACCGGGACTCATACTACAGTCTTGCTCAGTCCATGCCACATCTGCTGCACGATCAACCCATTATGCGGACAACAGTAATACCTGGGTACACTCACTGATGTGCTCTGGTAATTCCCCATTGCATTAGTAGTGCTGCATACTTGATAGCCAGTTATCTATCTGCTGCTGCCAATAAGATGTGTATACCTGGTATGTACTTTCCCTCCCAGTGCATGTTCCATGCTACAGACCTTGTTATGCTATCAGCTGTCCTGGTGTCTCGTGTGTCACTCCATGTACATGTACAGCACAATCCTAAGGAGAAGTACTGACGTGATCAATCAAACTATCGCCTGTGCATACATGGACACCCACACAAACAGACACACGTACACACACATCTGACATGCATTGACCACACTGCACTCCACCAGATTGCACTTACAGACACAATCAACACACACACACACACACACACACACACACACACACACACACACACACACACACACACAAACACACACATACACACACACACACACACACACACACACACGCACACACACTCCTACATGTGGGTTTGCACAACTTTTGTACACACAGTCCTCCCATTACCCTTCTGTCAGCTTGCATTACATATGGTACTCAACAGCATGCAGTGCAACTATAGTGACTTCATGCTAGCAGCAGTATACGTGTGTGGGATGCATGGGCTGTGTTGGTAGGTGATGGCTCTTCCCCTTGTTAACACTGCACCCATGTACAAAGTGTTACTGTGGACCTTTTCTGCACCCTGCCTTGTTCTGTGCACCATACCTCACAGGTGTAGAAACCATTGCTGCATATGTAGTACTGTGTCAGTTATGTCAGCTCCAATGCTCACAGCCCCTATGTGTTATAGCAACTCATACCTTGGATGATATGTGAACAGATATCATTTGTGAATGCCTGATGTCTGAATTACAGATCACAGCATGAGCAGTGCATGTATGACCAGTACAAGACTATTACACTGACAACCAGCAAACCTTACCATGGCTGAGGGAGGTGCCCTACACATGTCCCAGACCTCTGCATGGTTGCAAGGTCTACTCATGTGCATATCCCTTGGAGTGCACACACTGCTGTCACAAGTGCTGTGGGGTCAGGGTTACATCTGCCATGGTTACTTAACCTGATTGTGTGCAGCTACAGCCAAGAGGGTGTTGTTTTATACATCCCTAATGTAGGCCGTGTGTCCTGCCATACTTATCATCTCTGTGGACACATTGCACATTGACAGGATGTTAGTTATCTTGCTTGTGTCTGTTGTACCCTTCCGATTCCCCAGCATGGTCTCTACTGTGATGCAGTGCATTTCAAAGCAACAAAATGTGAACATGTACAGCATGCAGTATGGGTAGGTGTGGTAGATGTGTGCATGGAATATCCCATAGCTATTACATGCCCAGTGTATTATCATGCATGAACATGAATCATACTCACCGGCTACAGGCTGCTGCTCTGGTGGTATCCTGAAGGGACCTACATAAGAGTGTGAGAAAGTGGCCACAGCTGTGGCATTCGTAAAGGGTGAGTGCAGCATTACATTACATCAGCAGTAGAATTCCACAATAATACAGCTTATGCACAACTGTTTATTACTACTACACAGCAAAAGACTATGTATATGACATCTGAGATTTGCATGATGTACCTGTACAGATTCAGATGCATACACAAGAGTGGTGTACTGATGTGCCCTGGGGCCTTACCTGCATGCTCCTCAGCCGGTGTGTTGGTGGCACCCACTTCCACAATGCGCCCTGCCATGTGTTGGTGCTGCAGGCGGGCAGGTGCCACAAGGCTGCTGAGAAGCTTCTCCACACAGATGAGGGGTGGATGAGTGGGTTGCCCCCCCTGTTATGAGGTGGTCCCCTTGTACGGCAGCTGCACGCCGACGTACATGGCAAAGCAGGTCAGTGCAATGATGCTGGACCTGCTCATAGCTGCGGTTATGCAGTCTGACATCATTGACCCTGTGGACGAGCTCATTCCACAGGGCGGTCCTCTCCTGCTGATTGTGGGCTGTCTGGCCAAACAGCTGTTCATAGTGCTGAACCAAATGTTCAATTATCACTGCGGTTTCAGCAGCACTGTACGATGGTGAACATGTGTGGGCCATGTTCCCTGGAAGACATCAAGGTGGAAACAGGTCTGAGCAACTCACACAGCAGGGTTACCATAGTTCTTAATGCACATCTTTGTCTCCCCCACCATATCAGCTACAACAAACCATTCACAGAATGCAATTGGTAAGTCGGCTGCTTACCTACCATTGGGACATATGTTGTATTGTGCCAAGCTTTGTGCTATGTGTTTGTGCCACACTTTGTGCTATGTGTTTGTAGCCATGTTCCCTGTTGGGACACTATCTTTGCTGGCATGTTACAGACCATTTCACCTGCATGCCATTGTCAGTGCCACTATATATATATGTATGTATGTATATATATATATATATATATATATATATATATATATATATATATATATATATATATATATATATATATATATATATATATATATATGTATATATATATATATATATATATATATATATGTGTGTGTAGATATATCTTGTAGGTTGTTGATATACCTATATCTATATGAATGTCTGTGTATCTGTAGACATACATGTCTCATTTTATATCACACAGATATTTATCTATATGTGGGGTGCATACAGACATCTGGTCCACATTCTGTAACTGTCTTTCATTCACAGCTGCACTGTTCTGCCTTGCTGCAACACAGACAGGTGTCATATGTGAACACAGACTAACATTAGGGTGGTATATATGGTGAGAGATTGCTGGTAAGCCTATTATACATCTATGGCATTTGTGCATACTACATTACACATTAACATGACTGTCCTGCAAGTGGTGTTCTCTGATACCCATGTGTTTATCATGACGGCAGTACTTCCACCACCAGCTATTGCCCACACTAACATAACACATACCGATATTATGGCTAACATCTCTGTCATCCATTGCTGATCTGCACAGTTAGCAGGATGTCCCGCTGCCTATTGTCCAACGCAATTGTTCAGCAGGACATCATTACAGGGACAGCTACAGATGGCACATATCAAACATTCAGCATCATATATTCTATTAATCTATACCACATACTACATTCAATTACATTTATGTTTTACATACCTTTTTTTTTTTTTTGACGGGTGTGATACCTTTCTGTTTTTGGCTATGTTTTTCCTGTGTGTCTGTCTGTCTGTCTCTCTCTCTCTCCACTAGAGTGATTGAGCTGGTTTGAATGGATTGCAGCATGGCTTTTGTAGGTGATGCACATGATCAGGTGATGGGCTCTGCACCAATCAGTGTACAACAGTTGCTAACTGCATGCAGCCTGCTGTGTAGTGATTCAGATAACCACTGTCATGGCAACCCAGTACTACAAATTGCTGACTCGTGGGCATTGTCCCTTAACCTTTCCAGTATGGAGGACATCCTTCCTGTATGTGGGCAGCAGTGTTAAAGACGGCAGGTTGCAATACCTCTTACAGCAGGACATGCAGACACAGGCCAACTACACATTTGTATGAGGTTCCAGACCTACAGACAGAGTGAGTAGTGTTGTTATGTGCATTGTATATTGCTGGTTTTCCAGTGTTTGCGGGTACATAGTAGTTTAGGATGGAATGCAGTCTCTCTGCATAGCTCTCAACTGTGGGCCTATCCACATGATGGCCAGTGGATTGTCTGTTTGCTTTTGCCTGTGCACCGCACAGGTCTTGTCCTAGATATATTACCGGCAATCTGTCTGTTGTGTGCTATCAGTACATGGCTACATCCATTTGTGTTTCTGATGTCTTACTCCTGCATAAGGATATGTTGCAACAAATCCTATAATACCAGCAATTTCCAGGGTGTGTAACAGCAATATTGCAAGTATGGCCCTGTGTTCCTGCCTTTGTCCTCCACATTTATGGCAGGCTTTGTCCTGCTGTGATACAGTTAGTGGTTGTTAGGTAATGGCCTATCATTATTTACTGCTAGCATTCCTGCTATCATCCGAGTCATATCGTGGACTCCCACTACATTTGTTGGTCAGGGTCCATACATGTAACATATACACTGACATTAGCACAAGTAATAAATTTCCCCCTAGGGCGTGACTACA
The DNA here is from genome assembly GCF_019279795.1 of Protopterus annectens. Taxonomy (NCBI): domain Eukaryota; kingdom Metazoa; phylum Chordata; order Ceratodontiformes; family Protopteridae; genus Protopterus; species Protopterus annectens. The sequence goes on from NC_056725.1 coordinate 1,210,080,311, forward strand.
GGGTGTAACTGGAGGCTGCTGAACTACATCTATTATTGTTGATTGTTACTTATCTTGAAGGCAAATCCTTTGTCTACTGTACTAACTGAAGGGCTTGGTGGCCTTGCATTCATCACTGATTAAATATTTCAAATTCTATGTGCTGTAAGTAATGGCATACATTATTGTATAGTACACAAACAAAGGTTGTCTGTGTATGCATACCTGTGTGTCGTGTCATGTCCTTTGAATTGTGAGTGGGTATATGTTTAATCTAAGTATTCTCATTTGTGGGAATGGTTGCCACACTACACATGTCACAGGTGCCAGTTACAGGGCTTGTGGCTGAGGGATATACTTTGCACTCAGTACTTCCACACTACTTCTACATATGTATGGCTACTAATACCTTTTGTGTGTGTATATGTGTATGTGCCTATATATCTCATATGTATATATATATATATATATATATATATATATATATATATATATATATATATATATATATATATATATATATATATATACCTGAACATATTTGTCATTGTATAGATGTGTATGCATATCTGTACCATTGTAATGTGTACCTCTTCCACATTGTATATTCCCTACGGTAGAATGAGTTTTCTGCAAGATATGTTACAGATATTACCCTGATATGTACAGGTGAATTGGATTACTCTTAGAGCATTGTATCTGTGTTGTGGAGGGTCCTGAATTCAAGTACTGCATGTGCTGGATATTGGATTGCACAGCATATCCTTTAGGGCTGGGGAGGGGTAACATAGCACTAATTACCAGGTGTCCCTCACTTGTGCCCCCACCCCCATTAACTGTGCTTATGGTCTGTTATGTTGTACTGAGTGGTTCGGGGTTTTGTTCCCATCTGGAAATGCTGTACACATGTCTATCTGTATATATATATATATATATATATATATATATATATATATATATATATATATACATAATTACATATCTGAATCCCCATATACAGAGAGATGGATATAGACATTGATATATATATATATATATATATATATATATATATATATATATATATATATATATATATATATATATACACTGAACATGTTTATCTATGTGCAATTGCTGTTATATGATTATTTGTGAGTCATACATATATATATAGCTGTCTATCTGTCTACATTTACAGATATATATCTGACCATATGTACATGCATGTTCGGCTTATATTTTTGGCCTGTACCTCATTCTCTTGCCAGTTGACATAGATGATCTTAGGATTGAAATCAGTCACTCGTGCCAACACTTTTGTGTTTCAGACATTTCATCTCCTTCAAAATATGTGTACTAGTGCATATAACTGTGTAACTAGCAACATTTTAAGTGTATTAGAGCAGTATTTGACAGATATCCCTATTTGTACCCACATTTTGGCACACTTTGTTCAGAATTCTTGCATTAGGAGGTTGTGTGGTGTGATATTACTACATTTCCTGTGCTGTGCTGTTGACTGATTGTGCTAGATGATATGTTTGTTTACCATAGCTTACTGGTAAATCACTTTGTGTATGGTGTGCAGGGTCCTGGGCTTGGGCCTTGCAGAGGCTGTATATTTTGTTGCTGGGCAGAACACCTGCCGTTGGATACAGAGTGATTAAGGGACATTTGAGTAGTTGTAAGCGGGTGTGTGTGGGTTTGCATGGAGCTAAGCAATGCTAACCTCCGGGTGCAGTTTCTTACACTCATTTAGCTTCTACTTTGCTTAATCTGTGTAGGCAATGCTTACCACTGCACACACACAATTCAACATACTTGCTATTGCTTATCTATGCTTACTACTGCTTATTTATGCTTACACCTGCTTACTAGTGCCTTATTCATAATGACACTGACATGTCACATGTGCATTTAATACAGTACTCCACTTCACATGTAAATGTTATTTAGTAGGTTATACAGCAAAACAATGTTCATATACAGATTTCACATGTAAAATGGAATGTGCTGCAGTGGGACTCCAACTGGGAATGCATGCTCGTTAGGCAGATGCTTTGCCCACTACACTATTGCTGTTCTGCTTCATTTGCATATTTCTACCATAATGTCATACCCATGTTCCCTTCCCCTGGCTCCCGAGCTCCATCTACACAGCATCTATCCATTCTCCAGTTGCTAGCCCAGCCATACCACACCTCCACATATTTCCCTCTCTGCACGTCTCGGTATTCCTCCAGTATACTGTCTCGACCCAAGCATCTGCAGGTTCTTCATCTCTTTAGTCCATGTATGTACGAGCCTTCCCTTGATCCTAATCCGATGCTGGTGGAGACATCAATATGACTCACAACTTTTGGTTCGTCCCACCAGGGACGGACCTGTTGTTGTGTCAAGAGTAGACTTAGCTGGTCTACACTGTTTCTCCCACTGGTAGCATCCTGCCAGGGGTTTGAGAAGCAGCGGTTTGCTCACACACCTTGCCAGCCTCATCTCCTGGGTCCGCGGAACCAGCGCTCCAGGTGTGACATTCTGTGCATGAAGCATGCCCACACGCCCCCACAGCGTGCACTGTTTTTCATTATTCTCTTTGGTATTATGCAAGACTACAGTTCTCACAGTATGATTGGACAGGCACTGTTCTTTGATGCACATAGACTGCTCAAAATACTGTGGTTGAGCAATGTACACATGTTTGCTGGTATTAATCTACATACCTACATACATTTCCTATACTGTTGAATGACTGCGCTGGATGATATGTTTGTGATCACAGCAGCTGAATGTGTATTTGCCATGGCTTAGTGGTAACTCACGTAGACTATAGTGTGCAGGGTCGGGGGGTTGCAACTTGGCAGTACAGCTTATTTTGTTAATGGCCACGATGACAGCTGTTGGCTACAGAGTGACTAAGGCACTGTAGAGCAATTGTAGGTGGGTATGCGCTGTTTTGCATGAGGCTCAGCTTTGCTGACCTCCGGTTGCGGCGTCATACACTGAGTTAGCTTCTACATTGCTTAACCAGTTTGGTCATTGCTTACTGCCACCCAGACAGGCTTACACGCGCTTGCTCCCACATTCGCCCATGCTACTTCATGTATTTAATTTACATTTGTTGACCGGGACAATCTGACTGGATGCTTGTCCATTTTCAGCTGTGGCCTGGGGAGTAGAGCTCTACAGTGAACCCCAGCTACTTATTTCAATTAATACTGAGATGTTCACATTCATAGAGAGTAACAGACGTAACATAGCTACGTACCACATTCTTCATGCTTAGTTTACGTTAACATGTCGGTATTATACATGCTTAGGTCAGGTTTACATGTAAGGTATGACTATTGATAAAGGTCAGTTTAAGGTGAAGTTGGATTCCAGTGTAACAGTTCTGGATAGGTTACACGCAGGTATTCAGGGTAGGTTTAGTTATTCCATACCTGTGTGGTAGAGTAGAAGAGAATAGTGAAGGAGTAGGTAGGTAGGTAGGTAGAGGGGGTGACATTGTAACTGTATAGTAGCCTGTTGGAATAATTGGATGAGGAGCAATAGGGAAGGTTTGTCAGATTTTGGGATTTGTATGTGAGGCAGGACAAGAGGTGTCGGTTACACTAGTTGATGTAAAGGTATAGAGTGCAAGTTGGGGGGGGGGTTGCAAGGTGGTGAGCATGTGCAGAACCAAAAGTGCTTGTGGTGTTACTTCATGTATTTACATGTGTCCTGTGGTTCAGCTGAGGTAATACATGTGGGTAGGGGGTTCCAGATTCTGCCAATATAGTTGGGGAAGAGGGTGTCACCTACATGTAACTTTAAACATTAATAAAAATGGAACAGGGGTTGATCGGTAAGTGGTGTTCATGGGGCACAAAGGGGAGAGATAGTAGAGGAATTAACTAGGGATGTGCAGGAAGGCTGAAGGGAAGGTCCACAGCTGGCCATGTCTTCTACAGCAGCAGCTGTGCATATACACTCCATTTCGAGGTTGCGTTGGACACTCACACCCTTGGGTGGGGTTGAGGACTACAATAATAACTTGTGATGCCAATTAGAATGGCTTACATGCCTACAGTGGGGTGTTGCAACCAAGTGTTCTTTGGTGTTATGTAGTAGGTTTTCCAACAACACATATGGTTATACCATACTTTGCCATGTAAAATAGACTGTGCTGTAGTGGGACTCGTACCAGGAATGGTTGCTCATTAGATGGCAGCTCTGCACAATTCGCACTGTTGCTTACATCCCAGCGGCGGTCCGACTAGAACTGCTCCAGCCAACACCTGCAAGCCTTCACCCATAATTGCATACCCATAGTTCCCCCACCCGCCCCTCCTCTACAGCACTCATCCTTACTCTGGGTGCAGGTCAGGTTTAAACACACTACTACACACTGCCCACTCTCCAATTCTTGGGACCCATCTCGTATATTGTCTCGACCCATGGGTCATCAGGCATTCCCAACCTTGTAGTCTGGGTACATACATGGCCTGCTTTGATAAATCGTTACAGGAATGGATGGCGATTATCAACAATTTTGGGGGTGTCCCGCAAGGGACGCTCCTCTCTCTGTTGCAGGATTAGACTTTGTGTGTCCGCAGTCTTCCCCCCACTGGTTGTGTCCTGCCTGTGGTTTAGGCAAGAGTGGATTGTTTACATTGTTTGTGTGTTTGTTTGTATGTTTCCCCTGTCTGGCTGGGGGGGGGGGTAATGCTACATGTTACATGTTTATTGATTGGGCCCCTCACCCCCATTGTCATGGCCTGTGAACATATGTCATTCCTAAGTGCTGTATCATATCATAGCTATATATCTGTGTATACACACACACACACACACACACACACACACACACACACACACACACACACACACACACACACACACACACAT
>NC_056725.1:1210087658-1210127658 GCF_019279795.1 Protopterus annectens
ATTAAAGCACTTTAAAATGGTTGTAAGCGGGTTTGTCTGGAGGTAAGCACTGCTAACTTCCAGTCACAGTTTCTTACACCCAGTTAGCTTCTCCTTTGCTTAATCTGTTTCGGCAGTGCTTATCCCCACCAAACGCACTTGAACACGCTTGCTAGTGCTTACATATGCTTACTATTGCTTATCTGTGCTTACACCTGCTTACTGCTTCCTTATTCATTATGATACTGGCTCTTCACATGTGTATTTCCTGCAGTACTCCAGTTCTTAAAAATGTATGTTATTTAGTAGGTTTTGCAATACAAATATTGCTTATACCATGCTTTGCCGTGTAAAATAGATTGTGCTGCACTGAGACTCGAACTGGGATTGCCTGCTCGTTAGGCGAACACTCTGCCCATTACACTATTGCTGAGATGCTTCATTTGCATATATCATCCTTGTTATCCTCTTCAGCCTTTTAGTCTGCTTTCACCGTAGCTAAGCAATGGGCACACCTGAGCACCTATGGTTAGCTGTACTCAGAGTTTTAGACAACAATACAGGGGTTTCTTTTGATTTTTATGTCCTGTTGCTGTTGTACACATGGGGGACTGTTGGTGGGGATATGTGGACACCTATGAATGGTCTCGCTCATTTATTTCCACTTCTTGCTGTTCAACATTGCAGGGGAGTGTTTATTCTGAGAGCTCTGCTCTCAGCCCCCCCCCCCGTTGCACTTGTACACGCTCTGTGTAAGCCTGGGAGCTCGGGTAGTGCACCTTCATTATTATGCATGGCGCACTACCATCCTGCTCCTAAGCGGCCTCTTCCATGTAGGACTAGACTAGTCCTGCACTGAAGATTAGCAAATCCGAGGGTTTGTTTTCTAATGACAGGATAGCTTAGCCATAACAATCTTGCGGTATATGCAGGTGTCTAGCAATACCTTTTCTAAATCACTAGGAAGAAATTACACATTTCATTGCTCTCTCTCTCTCTCTCTCTCTCTGTCTCTCTATCTCTCTTCCTCTGTTTTGATCTAGCTGTATAACCTACTGATTGTACATTCACTAACTAGATCCCTACTCACACCTCTGCCAATTCTTCCCTTGTTAGTGTAGCTGTTATTCCTAAATGTCTGTCTCTCATTTTCACTTTTTTCACTGCAGAGGTATAAATGAAGTATAAGACAGACAACTTCATTAATGTGTTTTATAGCTGTGAGTTCTTAGGCCTTTTTTGTGACTATTACTTAACCTGTTTATTTGATTATCTTTAATATTTTCTATATCATGTGAAAATTTGATTTACATAGATGCTTATGCTGTATATAATCGTATCCTATATTATATTATATTATATTATATTATATTATATTATATTATATTATATTATATTATATTATATTATATTATATGATATTAACATCTGTCTCCTTTGGGATATTTTTAAGTATGCAAGCATGTTATACTTTGTGTTTGCATCATACTTGGCCTACATTCAAGGATGACGCAGGATCCCATGGGATCATTACACTATAATGGAGAAGGAATGTTAAATTTCTCTCTGTCTACCCTTAATCTGTCTTGAATCACCTGGCCAACAAGATCCTATAGCATACTTGTAAGTCACCATCGCCTGTGTGTGACTAGCATGTCATCATTCTGAAGGGGCTGTTATCAGGCTCTCTCTGCAGGGCATTAGTGTGCAGTGGTATTGCTCTATTGTCATTTAATAGCATTTTTCTTTGTGAAAATGTTTGTTATCTCACCATTGTGGAAAGTCATGCTGGCACTATTTGCATGTTGTTTTCTGAATCTTGAGCACTAGTACTTTGTCAGGATGTTGCTTTGCCGCATATACTTATTCTAAGTATCTGTCCTGTCTGAGTATTTGATGATCCGCATATTGATTGTACATCTTATGCTCATTGTAACAATCTTATCCTTAAAATCACAGCAGCTTTCTAAATTCTTTCTTTCATTTTCTTCTAAACAGCAAATATTGAGTTTTGAGGAGTTTTGTGAAAACTGTTATATGCTCTTGCAGCATAGCACAGAGCAACTTAATTTTACATTTACATTTGTTGATCTTTGCACCACACGAGGCTTATGCCCTGATGCCTCTCTAACCGAAAATAATATTTATATGTATAAATGAGTCCATAATGACACCTGAGGGACAAAGTAGAAACCAGCACAGTGTTTTTCCTTCACCATATCCTCCCAATTTTCAGTCCATCTTTTTACAAGTTTTAATTAGGATCCTGACATGGCTGGTTAGGATGTTCCTTTGAAGTGCTACTGTCCTTAAGACTAGAGAAAAGAAATCCACAGTTATCCACTGAACGGTATAAGGCTTTCAGGATCCTGCTAGTTTGTATTTTACATGGCTTTGCATAGACTGTCACGTTTCTGATTTGTAGGCCGGAACACAGTACCAGTGCAGTGCTTTATACAATCATACCACTAGAGCTTTTCCTCATCTTATCACTAGCAGTTTGTCTTCCTGCCAGATAGAATTGAACAATTTACATGATCTGGGAATTCAGCTCAAAACTCAAAGGAAACCTGTAGTTTACAATGGCTCATACAAATTAGATTTAGAGAAATGGAAAATAACAGTAATAAAATTAAAGTTATACAATCTGCTAAATTACTTTTTCATCCATTTTCTATTGATCTGTTTTGATTTCTGATGTGACTGTCCTTTCATGTAACCATATGGACATGTCATGGAGTGCTATTACAAATGCAATATTTACTTCTGCATTCCAGACTAAAGGGCATCAGATATAAGAGACATGGAGCATAGTTTTACTTTCATACCCATAACTGCTTTCTGTCAGCAGCCTTTGCAGTGATAACAGCAGAAGTGTGAAAGAGCAAATGCTTTGAAAGCCAAGCAGTGAAAAAATAACTGACAATTAGATTCTGGTTTCATTCCAGTTTAATGTTCATAAATAAGGGTATTAGCTTCAATGCAAATGCATTGTTCTTAAACAGTGTCTCTGTTTTAATTTTAATGCATGCAAAACTGATGTTTTGCATAAATGTTTTGTATTCATTCCTCAAGACTTATTGGGTTATATGTCATCTACCATTTATAGCTCCAAGTCAAAAATGCATCACTTCCTTCCTTGGATTTCAGAGAGCCATAGCATACTTAATAACTGATATTATAAATTAAAACCAGTGGCTATAAATATTAATTGTTTACTTGATAAAAAATGATTATATTTGATCTTGTTTGATTGTCTCTGTCTTTGTGTATCCATCTCTGTTAATGTGGTTTCATCATGATTAGTATATGTTTCAGAATTCTCTGATGATTCAGTACAGCCACCTATTAGAAACACATGCAAGTTATAGACTTTGATAGTACATGAGAAATACTGGCTCAGTCATCTTTCTACTTCCTCAGCTTCTCCATAAGCTGCAGATTTAGGTAGCCAAGGGACTACTTATCCTGTCCCTTTTAAAAAAAAAACATTTTCCTTATCTTACAAGTCCTTGAATTCCATTACTATTTGTAAACTCAGTCTCCAGTATAAAGCTGTTTATGGAGTCTTTCACCACCTGTAATACAGAAGATTGTGACCAGATCACTGAACATAATTTACTTAGTACGTGTTTGAGACATAGATGCTGAGAAATTAATCTCCTGAATGAAGTTTGAGAGGTGAATCTTAGCATCCATATCGAGAACACTTAATATGTAGTTACAAGTACAGATCCAGTCATAATTCTTTGTAGTACATAGACATTTACCTACTTTATACACTAAAAATTAGTAAAAGTAAGGTTACAAAAAAAATGCAAAGTGTGTCACTGGCTTTAAAAGCTGATAAAGAAAAGCAGTGTTGAAGTGGTTTATGTCCTTACATATTCCCTGCGTAAGGAAAGCAGTTGTAATCAAAGTATTTTGTGTATTTTAAAACGTAATAAAACAGCACCAAAGTATGGTAATAATCATAAAATTCAGTTTTAATAAAAATATAAAAGGTAAGCGGTTTCACACAATAAATCTGCTTCATCAGACAAACAGTGCAAAAATCCAATAGAATAAATAACAAAATCAGAATCAATTAGCAATTCAAATCATCCAGTAGAAACACACATTTAATGAAACAATTATATTTCACTTAAAGAGATGCCTAGCTTTTAAAACAAGCTAAATGGAAGTCCTCCCATTAATACCCAGAAATCTATTTGCTTGCATAGTTATAAGCCATGAGAGTTCACAATTCTCCTTGTAGTTTCTAAAATCACCCCCCTTGTAAATCATGATCTATTAACTCAATAAATCTAAAACCAAACATATGTTCATTCCTAAACTCTGCATGATGTCTAGATAAGGCATTTCTATCATCCAACCTATGTATGCAATACAAATGTTCCCTCATCCTTTCCATGAGGGACCTGTTGGTTTTATCTATGTAAAAACAACTACATGCCCTGCACTTAGCTAAATAAATCAAATTTCTACTGCGGCAGTCAGCAATCACATTAAACTGATATTTTCTGCCTGTGACTGGATGGACGAACTCTACAAAAGGGTCTATATATATATAAAATTGCATCCAGAGCAGCTAAGCATCCTGGACATTCCTTTTGTGGCATCCCTTGTTGGTATAAACTTCTTCTAATGTAATTGTCTTCTCAAAGACTTCTTATTCTTAAAATTAAATCTGGTATACTCACCCACAATGGAGCAAATTTGTTCATCTAAACGTAAAATAGACCAGTTATTCTTGACCACTTGTATAACACTATTAACATCACTGGGATAATAAATAGATAAGGACATTGTCCTTCTGGTTATAGCCAGGTTATTGCTATCATTATTCACTACTGATTGTCTATTAGATAAATAAGGTCGACCTCTTTCTCCCCTGTGCCTCACAGTATAATGCATAGCATCATTCACTTCCTTCTCTCTATAACCCCTGTCATTGAGCTGAAGTCTCAGACTATTTATATCTTGCTGAAACATCTTCATTATTCAGCCTTGAAAGTCACATCCCTTGGCCTTTAACTATATTTTTAAATATATGGCCAGGATGCATGCTGTTTTGTTGCAGGAGTGTATTTTTCCTGCATTCTTTTCTGATTAAAGTTGTAGTTAACTTACAATAAGTATTTACTGAGACTTTAACATCCAAAAACTCAATTTGTTTTGCGGATGGCATATGTGTAAAAGACCGGAAGGAGACAGTATCATCTAAAAAGTGAATAAACTCAACTTTTCACCAGTGCCCTCCCAAATCAAAAAGAGGTAATCTACAAACCTGCTAAAAAATTTTATGTTAAGAGCATAAATGTATCTAAGAACAAATTTGTCTTCCCACTGACAGTATGGTGACACCCACATAGGTTTATTAAGTAAGTGGCAACAACTGAACCTAGATCTAAGCTTTAAATATATACGGCTGTTAATAGACAATTTTAAACCTCTGGAAAAAGAGTTAATTGATTCGGTTTATAAGAAACACGCTGAGTTACTTGATCAATATAAAGATAGTTTTTTGATCAAACTTGATGGTGTGATAGACAATGTTTCCGCTTACGAGCAGCAACTTAGGATGCAGAAGTCTAAGAAACTGTTGAGAGATACTACAGGCTTCAATAGAGGCAATGTTTTTACATGGCCGAAGAATATCCAGTCTGCTAACCTTGAAAATTGGATGATAGAAATGCTTTAGCTAGACATCATGCAGAGTTTGGGAAAGAACAATTTTTGGTTTTAGAGTTCTTGAGTTAATAGATCATGATATATGTGGGGGTGATTTTAGAAACTACACGGAGAATCATGAACTCTCATGGATTATAACTATGCAAGCAGATAGATTTCTGGGTATTAATAGGAGGTCCTCCATTAAACCTGTCTTAAAAGCTAGGCATCTCTTTAAGTGAAATATAATTGTTTCATTGAATATTTGCTTCTACTGGATGATTTGAATTGCTAATTGATGCTGCTTTTGCTATTTATTCTATTGGAATTTTGCAGTGTTTGTCTGATGAAGCACATTTATTGTGTGAAAGTGCTTACCTTTTATATTTTTAATTAAAATTGAGTTTTATGGTTATTGCCATGCTTTGGTGCTGTTTTATTTCATTTTATTTCATATTTTGGCTGATCAGCACCATTCTTTCCCAGAGGACTGTTTGTTTTTTGGATTCGAATACTTTGTGTACTTAAAAGACAGCAGGCAGAAATGTGAATGTAAACAAAACCTTTTCTTGTCCTGTTGATCTTTACTGGTTAGTGCTGTCTGCTTTTAGTGCAGACCCAACCTTAACAGTGCCTAGGAGATGCTTAACAATTGTGAAACACCTCTCTAAACATTGTTAAAGTCCAGTCTCACACAATTGCCATGAACCAGCATGCAATATGACCATTTTTGGGCATAATCATGACACTCCTTGCACTATAAAATTATTCTTCAGACTGTTCCTGAAACACTTCCTTGGATTCTTAAACTTTGCCCTCCTGTTGTCATATGGTGGAGAATGATTCCTGCTCTCATATGGTTGAGAATGATTCCTGCTCTCATATGGTGGAAGTGATCCACTTGTACAGGTTATCAGTGTAAATTCTTCCTGAAGTCTTGATTACATAAGCCTGCAGCATAAACATATGCAATTGAGCATCACAAATATCGATTTAGTTTCACTAGATTTATCAGACTGGCTGCAATACCACCAAGGGAGGTATAATTATTGAGATATCATTAATACGGAACTGATAGCTTTCATTACATTTTTTTTTATTTATTGTGCATGTTATTTCAAATCATTTCACAGTTCCCAAAACATACTTTCTGTAATGGGTGACAGCATACTTGGGATAGGGCGATAAGCTGCTATGCTGAAGGCCAGCTGCATTGCATTGATATATGCAGTACCATAGCCACAGACATCCACATAGCAAAAACAAAGTCAGTTCCATTTTTAAACTAATTAAACCATATACTCATGCAATAGCAAATGTTAATTTTGAAACACTTGCAATGCGAATGTCATCATTTATCCATGAGAAACAAGTTGCATCATATTTAATCAGACCTCTCAACAGTCCCTATTTTGGTGATGTTCCTACATCCAGGCCTGATTTATCCCTGCACATGATGTGCATATTTTTGGAGATATGTTCCAACTTTCAAACTTGATTTACCCACTCAAACAATTGTTTGAATCCCTTTTAAATAATTTTTGAAGCTGTCCAGTCCACAGAAAACTACACTACATGACCAGAACAATAGTGGCACTAATAATTGGAAAAAATTGAAGGACAAACTTCTGACATCTCCCTTTTTCATCAGCAAAAATAAATGAACTTGTGTGGCAAAATTATGCAATACAGTTTATTGAAGTCTGCATATTTTACCCTGTCTCTGATAATTTGCTTATATTTTTCCATCATTGTTGTCGCTTTCTGTTTTTTAAACATGTTTATTTCTGAATAGTAGCCCACATTCCTACTGGAAGCTAGAAGAGGTATATGATATTTGGTATTCATATTTTATGCTAATTAGATGTCCTGACTTTTGGCTGGATGTACCTACTTTTCAAGGACCATTGTTCCTATTTCCAATGTCTGTAAGTTGAGAGATATGTATTTAATGTGTGTGCAAGCGACAGTGTAATGTAGCATCTAACTGACTGATGAAAATTAAAGAAAAGATTATGTGGAATATTTGATGAGCTAGTTCTGGGCAAGATATAAGTCAGTACCAATTCTAGGGACCTGTATAAACAAAAAGGAAAATAAATTGAAGTAAAAATGTATTTAAGTAATGGAGGTAGTCAGCTTGATTACAGGCAAACTGCAGTCAGTGAACCAGAAGAGAATCAGTTACTGAAACACAGTACAAATCACTGACTGTAGTACAGCACAAGTGGGGATTATAGAGCTGGTTAACAATTAAAGGCATGCTTTTGGTTATTATGGTAAACATCTGTTAAATACCATGCGATGTAAATCATTCAATCAGGGATGGAAACAACATTCCCCTTCCTTCAGCTGTTCTCCTCCTCTTCATCATTATCATTGTCACCTTTAAGTGGCTCTTCTGGTGGCAATAGTAAGCAAGAATATTGTGCTCTTCACGGGCAGGCAACATTGTGTATTTGTACAAGTGAAACAATTAGAAAGCTGAAATTCCTTCCTATGGCTCTGAAAACTTTGTACAATGTTTATCTCCTATGCCTTCACAAATATAGCTTATAGTGCCTGGCAGTACTTCTGATGTTCATCAAGTGTTGCAGTTCAGATTACCAGGCTGTCTGGTGTGCATGATGTTCATCAAGTGTTGCAGTTCAGATTACCAGGCTGTCTGGTGTGCATTCTTCGTATGTACTGCCAACGTGGTGACAAGTCACTTCATCATGGATGATCAAACTGTGCTGAGATTGCTTTTTTGTTAGCTGCTCTCTCTCTTTCTCTGCCCATATCAGCTAAGCTGTGGAAATCATAAAACCTATGCAATAGAGGCAAACAGGCATGAACACTAAACTAGATGACCAAGGAAATTCTCAACAAATAGAATTTGATTTGTTTCATAATGGAGCAAATTCCAGAAAATCAGCAAGTAATCTACTGTTATGTAATTTATTCTGTTTATTAAAGTGAGGGTATTCTTTGTAAATTCACTATAATACATTAAGGTAGAATAATAGGCCTGGAAATATAGAGTCAGACATGTATGCTTTCAGTTTCAGAGAAATACAGAATGTTCCTTTCTTAAGGGAAAGATACAATCTTGCTGGCTAAGCATGAAATGTACAGAAATAAGGTTTCAGGGAAAGCTACAGACTGTTGCTTTCTCAAGGGAAAGGCATATGCATGTGCAATGGAATGCTTTGTAAGAGAAATTGTAGTGCAGTTGGCTGTGGTCTTATTCTGTATGGAGTTCACAGTTTTCCGTTATGGAAAAACACTGGTGTGCTGCTGAAAAGTCTATTATGAAACTTCCAGAATCAAATCAGTTTAAATCTGCTAATACATGTGTCTATGTAATCAGTTTAAGATTGTATATATTTCATACATAAATTGCAGATTGCAGCCAGCTCAGCAAGCTGAATTAAAGGGTTTACCTTCATAATGTCAATGGCCAGAACGGCAAATGTGCACAATGCCGAACCATTTCCACGAAACCCAAACTGCCTAAACCTCAGAAAGCCGTAAAACCATCAAAAGTCAAAATTTCCAACAACACCACACCTACAAACAAGTGCTAACATGGGTCAAAAAGGGGTAAGATTTTGTGGTTCGGAATATCGGCATTTGAGGTTTTGTGAAGGCAAAGTTTGGAGCTTGCAGAAGTGGGTTCACTGTTGTGGCTGTTGAAATTATGGAGGTGAACCAAATTAAAGACAGGACTGTAGGCCATAAGGCAGTATGGTAAAATTAATTCAATGCTGTTTATTCAGTTACAATTCTTACTATTTTTCCAAGAAAATTGTACACAATATTGATAAATTCTTGCAGCATTCAGTAGTATTGAAAAGTTAAATGACATCAGCCAAAGAAACAGCTATGGTAAGACAGTGGGTGGAGTTTCACTCACAGAATGGTATATTAGAATTTGAGGGTCATGAGAGTAAATGTAAAAAGTTCAGTAGTTAAGATTAATTTTATTCAGGTGCAGAAATGTACAGTGTCAGATTACTACTTTAGTTTCATTTGGGGTTATGACAGGAAAATTGAGGTTTCATTTTGATTTAATAAAAAAGTTACAGCCTTTACATATTACTGTAATACATTATCAGTTTGCTTACAGACTTGCAAGAGTTTATTAGCAGCAAGTGTTTATTTCATGCAGAAAAATGTAAATAAAGTCAGGGCAACAAGCAGTGCTATCAGTTTATAATTGTTAAAGCTGCAAATGTTATTTTAAGGACGGTTTACTAAATATAATCAAGAAGTTTAGCCACCCAGCCTTGCACAAGAAATGAAAGGGAGAGGTTTAAAAGGCCTAACTATAAAAAGGGCACTTGGACATTAAAGCAGGCCTTCCAATACCTCATCAGTGAATGGAACAGTGCAGAGTAAAATTTGTCAAGAGCTGCAGTGCAGAAGTCGACTGTCTGTGTGTTTCAGTTATTTCTTCAATGTCTGTTTAAAGTTAAAATGTATGAGTTAAGGCAAGTATATAAATGTTCTCATGTTTTCAGCAGTTATATAAAATTACTAGTTTTCAGGTTATCTATGTTCAGACAATACTGATAGGAAAAGTTGCTAACAGTTTAGTCTCTGTAATATAACAGTAACAGATGCCAGTTATGCTTTTATTTGTGTTTAGGCAACACTGGCAAAAGATATTCCTTTAGTAATTGTTTAGTTAGTTTCCAGAATATACACAACTATTTTAAATGTTCAGTATAAATATGTATCACTTTAATGTAAAATTCAGTCAAGTTTCAGAATATGACATTCATGCTCAGTTATGTGTTCAGTGCAGTACATTTCAGTCAAATTTCAGAATATAACATTAATATTCAGTTATACATTTTTGTTTCACATTATTCAATCAGTTTTAAGGGTAAAGTGACAGAATTATTTGTAACAGACTTATTACATCATACATTTCAACTGCATCATCCTTCACATTATTCAGTCATTCATTTTAAGGGTAGAGTGACATAATTACTTTATTCAGTCATTAGTTAAGGGTAAAGTGACAGACTTATTTATAGCAGGCTTTTTAAGATAAATTATCTAAACAATATGTAGTAATAGTTATTTATTCAATATACTCAAGGCATAACAGGGCAGGCTTAATTTGTTAATTAATTAAATTCAAACAGAAGTGCACCTAGTGGTCAAAATTAAAATTGCAAGTTAAATCACCAAATAAAGAAAAACAATTGCCCAGTTATAATTAAATCATAAAGTTAAGGGACTTCAATCCAAACAGGCCTTCAATACTCAAGTAACACTTAGTGGTCAAAATCGAAATTGCACGGTTATTACACACCTACAGATTATTAGTAAGGTGGCATAAAGCCTGTATAATGAAATCAGATTACACTAGTAAGCAATACAGAAAAAAAGTAACTGCAAAACTGTAAACTTTCATCGGGACCTCAGGGGGAGCTATTAGAGTGAGGGTATTCTTGATAAATTCATTATAGTACAGTAAGGTACAATAATAGGCCTGAAAATATAGATTCAGATATGTATGCATTCAGTTTCAAAGAAATGCAGAATGTTCCTTTCTCAGGGAAAGATACAATCTTGCCGGCTAAGCATGAGATGTACAGAAATAAGGTTTCAGGGAAAGGTATGTGTATGTGTAATGGAATGCTAGATAAAAAGGCATATGAAAGACAAGGCTTGAAAATCAAGGCAATCAAGGCTAAAAAGGTATGAAAAGCATTACAGGGTTTGGGTATTATGCTGGTTCAACTGGTCAGTTCTAAATTCTCTAATTACACTCTCCACAAGTTGTTTAATTTAGTTTTGACTCAAGGTGCTTTTCTTCCATTGGAAAGTGATTGTAACCTTCATTAGCTAGATTATTGTGATTGGATGCTTGCATTTTTATTACTGTCTTCTTAAGGTATTTCAATAGATACTTTTCTCTTTTTTATGTATTCTGAAGAAGTTTTGAACTGCAGTAAAGAACAAAAGTGCTCAATCCTCACCAGATTTACCTTTGCTTGTTTCTTCCTTTTTTATTTTTGAAGTTTCTATGTGTTATAAGTTTTTTTCTTCTTTTTATTTCTTGGTTTTCTTTGCATTATTAGGAAATACTTTGGATACAGCCAGTAAAGTCAGTTAGTTCAGACTGACATACAGAGAAGATTAAATAGCCAGCATTTTAGAATATGAGTCAGCTTTTGGACTTATATGTAAAAAGGATCCTATAATACAGACACTCAAGCTAGAGTACAGAAGACAGGTCAAATAAAGACTGTTTCAGTTTATATTATTCTGGAGAATCAGAATATACTTGCAGAAACTTTGGATATATTTAGCAGCACTGTTATTACTAACCAGCATTCCAGCATTTCTACAGACTGTTATTGTTTAGCAGCACTGTTAATGAAGACCGTATCAGGATATTGTGAACATCTAATAAAGCCTTATTAACCAAACTACAATGTTTGCAGAATTCATTCTGAAAAGTACAAAAGACTTGGCCCATAAAGGAAAGACTAGCACCTGTTCACAACAAGTTTGGGTAATTTACAGATAAAGGCTTTTATTCCAGTCTCATTTCAGTTGTTTCCAGTTAATTCCAGTATACTACAGTCTTAAACCTTTGTTCCAGTCTGTCATTTAACATTAACTACCAGTCTAAAATTGTTCATATGTTCATGGGTGATTACTAGGTTAATGGCACAAGAGCCTTTACAAGTCTAGCTAATAATACCCAAGATATGACAATATTATATCTTAATTCCCCAGATATGGGATGGGGTAGTATCAGGGTAGTAGGTCTGTGGGTGCTGCAGCCCTGAGTCATTTTACAGACTGCCTCTGACCATAAGAGAGATGGGGAGTACTCCAGGAGTGAATTTATGGTTTCTCATTCATTTATCCAAATTCTTTTTGAAGACAGTGAGGGATGGGCTTTATTTTACAAACATAGGAAGTTTATTCCATAGATCAGGTAGCCTTTGGGTTACAAATCTGTCTCTCCAACAAGTTCTGTTAGAGTCACAAATAAGGTTCAGGTCCATGGAATGCTTAACCTTTGTTTAATTTTTCTTGCCACTATATAACATTTTCATCAGGGCTGAATCAGACAATGCCTTGTAGGTCAGGCATAGGTCTCCTCTCAATAAATGATATAAGATGGAGTAAAGGGATAGGGCTTTTAGTCAGTCTGCATAAGACATGTGCCTTATGCTTTGTATTTCTTTAATGAGAAGCCTCTGGGGTTGCTCCAGTTAGTGTAATTGTCTGGTTAGATACATGCAGAAGAGAGCATTGTACTCAATTATGGGGCTGATGAGGGATGGATGCAATGGCAGTATGACTTCTTTTGATGCCATGCCTTTACTTGTACGTTGAGTCACACAGAAGGATTTCCTTACTAATGTAGCTACCTGGTGGTCAAAGTTTAGGTTTCTATCTATCTATCTGTGTTTCTAGGTTCTTCACCACAATGGTTATTCTTTTAGGGGTGTGTTTCAGTATTACAATTTGCATGGATAACTGATATACCAAAGGGTATGATCACAAATTTTTTAGCATTTAGTCTCAGGCCATAATTTTGGCACCATTCGTTTGTCATTTTTTAGCCCTGTCTGTAGGATGTCAACAATGTTTGGGGATTAAATGATTGCTCTCAGTTTACAGTTGTCAGTGAACTTAGTAAGCCAGAGACTCCCAACATTGGCCTTCACTTCAGAGAAGTATATACCAAACAGGAGGGGTCCCAACACTGAGGAATGCATTGGGACCCCTCCTGTGTGGGGACACTGCTAGTAACAGGTTTCTTATTGGAAGTGGATTCCCCTATCTGGACAACATGTGTCCTGTCAGTGAGCCAGTTTGCTGTCCATCTGATATGTATGTTTATGCCTAATTCAGTAAGTTTATCTATGATCTCTGAGTGAGGGATTGTGTCAAAATCTTTGGCCACGTCTATATAAGTGGTGTACTGTTTTACCATCATCCATGGCCTTGGTGACTTTCTCAAAGAAGTCCACCAGACTAAGCAGGCAAGACTTCACTTTGACAAAGACTAATTTGGTCTGGTCCAATTTTTGAAGAGCTCCTATGTTCTTATTGATCAAATCCATGTTAATTTTCTCTAAGGCCTTGCAGATAAGACTGATCAAGCTTATGGGTCTGTAGTTCTTTGGTTCGGTTGATGAGCCCCCCTTGTGCAGAGAGATGACTGTTGCAGATATTTCTTTGGGTGTGGTAGGAGGTTATGGAGTGGTGAAGTTTGAACTGAACTTGTCGGTCAGCAGATTTGCTTTATTTTCAGGCTGTGTGTAAGTGTTGCCTTTCTTGACAAACTCGCCACATTGATGAGTGTTTTTCTTGAGAGGAATTTTATTTGCAAATGGAAAGTTAACAAGTTTTTATCTGATATCAAAACACAGAGATGCTTTTTGATGAATTTTGGATGGTTTGGAAGGGTTATCACATATCCTATTTATCACTGTTGGATTTTTGAAGAACAATGAATTTGGCATTGGTTTCACCATTTCTTTTGATCAAAATAATAATGTTTTGGATATTAATGTGACAAAGAATTTTAAGGGTAATGTTACAATGGCTCCTTGTATGAAACAATTTGTCTGGAATTCCTTCTTGTTGGCCTCAAATTGTCACCCTAGATATCCTAGCCTAGATAGGCCATCTTTAAATTTCTAGTCTCCCACCAGGACACAAGTGCTTTTCAGCAATTGCATTCTGCTTGCTGAGCACACTCAAGCAAATCTGCACTCTGCGGCTACCACTCCACCCATACAGTATAAGAAAGAATCAGTACTGCAAACTAAACAAGGATATACATTTTGAGCCTCAAGAGCAGGAGCACACTCAAGCAAATCTGCAGTCTGTGGCTACCACTCCACCCATACAGTATAAGAAGGAATCAGTACTGCAAACTAAACAAGGATATACATTTTGAGACTCAAGAGCAGGAGCACACTCAAGCAAATCTGCAGTCTGTGGCTACAACTCCACCCATACAGTATAAGAAGGAATTAGTACTGCAAACTAAACAAGGATATACATTTTGAGACTCAAGAACAGGGTCAGGGCACCCAGGAATTCTACTTAGCACACTCAAGCAAGAATGCGGCTACCACTCCACCCATACAGTATAAGAAGGAATCAGTACTGCAAACTAAACAAGGATATACATTTTGAGCCTCAAGAGCAGGAGCACACACAAGAAAATCTGCAGTCTGCAGCTACCACTCCACCCACACAGTATAAGAAGGAATCAGTAGTGCAAAACTAAACAAGGATATACATTTTGAGCCTCAAGAGCATGGTCAGTCCATCCAGGCATTCTACTTGTATTATTTATGAGAGTGAAGCTATTACATTAGCAGTATTTCTTAGTAGTTCTCAGTGTGCTAATAAAACAAAAACTGTTGTAGCCTTGTGTCCCCCCATCTAGCGCAGTAATCCTAACTGTCCAATAGACAGTACACATTTAATTCAGATCCCTGTGACTAAATTAACCATCAAGCAGCCCTCTCAGTGCTTTCTGCCTTAGTTTGTATCACTAGGAGGCCCACCTGTTTATTTGCATCTCTATACATTCCCCTTTATTGCTAATGTATCTCCCTACTCTAATCTGTGCACAAACTGGTTACTAATCAGCAAGTCAAAGTGAAAACACACTCCCAACCTTAATAAAGTTTGCTGGCTCTTCACTATTTCACTTTACAGGTAGTTTGAATTCTTACCTACCCCCACTGAGGCCTTCACTGATAGTTTTCCACTGATTGCCTCTCTGGTTTCTTTGCATCTCACCTGGTTTACACCCCTTGTCAAAGGAAAAAACTTGAAAGACCAATACACGTAAGGTTCAGTTAAGGCACTTTAATTTACTTGCAGCAAGGAGACAAAAACATGCAAATACAAGGATTTGTCTAACTACTAACAGGGAGTATGTTCATTCTTATACTATTTTACAAGACATGGCCGCCTAAGCTGACATAATTAAGCACAACTTTTAGCATTGTTCTACAGCAGATGTTACTTTAGATTTTCTGCTGACATGACTAGATTTGTCAAAAACTTTTCAGAAAAGCAACCTGGCCTTGGTGACCATTAATCCGTTTACAAGCATCTATTGTACAATGTTACTTTTCAAGGTACTTTTCTAATACAGATACAAGCAAATGCTGATTGAAGTTCATATTTTCAAGCAGGTTTTGTACTAATTATCTGTAACTTCTACAGCTGTGTATTTTCTCATGGCACAGCGGAACTTCTTGTCTAAGTTTCATACAAGTAGTATTGTTCTATTCATTATTTTCAAAACGCAAGCAGAAATCACCTGCTTCTCAGTAAATTTCCAAGGCACAAGCAAGATTTTAGCTAACAGTACAAGGTCAGAAAGCAACTGCAGTTTGTACAGATGTATGCAGTATGAAATAGAATAAATGTGTTAAACCTAAGCTCTAAATGCACTAAGCATATTGCTAATACACACATTAATACATATTTTTCTAACATTTCTCCCCTATTAATACTTTTA
Organism: Protopterus annectens; assembly: GCF_019279795.1. Taxonomy (NCBI): domain Eukaryota; kingdom Metazoa; phylum Chordata; order Ceratodontiformes; family Protopteridae; genus Protopterus; species Protopterus annectens. The sequence continues at coordinate 1,210,103,827 of NC_056725.1, forward strand.
TTCTACTTTCAAAATAAGAATAAACAGTTTGTTTTCTTTTCCTAACCTCTTCCACTCAGGATTTGCAGTTAAGAGAGTCATTCAGTTTAAACTTATGAAAGCTTTTTTAGTCTTTTAACAGTTCTTCAAACTTAGTACTTTGATATAAGGTTTCAGAAACTGACATGTCTATAAGGTTTTTAATCAGTCTTTTCATGCAGGGGATACCACAACAAACACATACTCCCAGTAGGAGCATACCTACACAAATGGCAATCAGGATGTTCATTAGGATGGTACCCCACCTTCCAAACCATTTCTGGAAAAAGTCCGTCAGTGGGTTTGGGCCTGGTTTGGTCATGGCCGACACTTGCTGAATTACCTTAAGATGATTGTTTATTTCGTGTTTATGGTCAGGAATATACGAACAGCATTCTTTTTGGATTAAAGCACACGTACCACCTTTCGCCGCTAGGGTGAAGTCGAGAGCCATGCGGTTTTGGAGCACTACAGTTTTTATAGCATTCAGTTCATTAATCACCAATTCAAGAGCAGAAAAAGTTACATTGCTCATTACTTCGAGAAGTTTTGACAGTTTTCTCAGCTTTCAAATCGATTTCACTGCTTCATATGCTGGTAATATGCCTGCCCACGATATAACGCTATCACTCAAGTCCATGTGTGTTAGTTTTTTACCTAGAGAGTGATGGTTTTTCCAATGTGCATCGATTTGTCCCACTGGATTTACAGGTTTTTTGACGACTTTTCGGACATTTTGAATTTTCCCATGAGGCAAAACTGCAGTGTGTCGTATGGCCGGAACCAGGTAACCCAAAAAACAACCAGACCAATTCTCAGGTAACCATTTGTATGCCTTTTTGCCACACACAAAATAACAATTCTCTACTTTAGTAGTAACCTTGCTATGAATGTACACTCACCCTGCATGAAACATTTTTCTATCAATTGTAGATAGCTGTTTATAAAAAACAGAATTATGTTTTACTTTATCAAGTGTTTTGTGCATCAATCCAAGAAATGAATCATAGTTTGTATGACAATAAAGATTTACTTTGTTACCTTTAGTGTAACATTTATAAGGAACAGTCACATTGCAATTGCTCTAACCCACCTGAACAGTATCATTTTTATAAAAACACACAGTTCCCTTTTGTAGAACAGACAAGTGCAATGCTATTTTATCTTGTGCTGTAATGGTTGAGGTATCATAAATCAAGTCTTCCCAGGTCTCATTGACTCCTAGGGGGACTGTAGTCATTAATAACCCCCCCGTATGCTGTTGGCAAAGCTGTGCAAATCCAGCAATTCAAAACATTGAAAGCCTTAGCATACACATATTTAATTGCCTGGTAAGTATTAAAGTTTGGATGCCAGTTTATGAGTAACGCTTCACATTTATTCAGTTCAGTCTGTGTGGCTGGGAAAACAAAAGGCCACAACAAAAAGATTATTGTCACAAATACAATTAACAGGATGATTATGCAATACTTCTGAGGAAAGGGTTGTTCTGCATTCCTGTTTTTTCTGGACTTATCATTTTTGCTCTTGGCATGTAACAAGATTTTTGTCCAGTTCAAAGTTTTTAACTAATTTACAGTGCGTCAAGTGGATTCAGGAGGCACGCTCCGCAATTGCACTGCAGTGGGTGTTGACAAAAGCACTTGATATGGACCTTTCCACTTCTGAGACGCCCAATTTTTCTTCTTGACTATTTTCAGCCAGATTCACGCTTCAGGGTGCACTGCCACTTTTGATGGTCTGGTTCGTTCTTTATTTGAAACAGAATTTAACTGCAACAAATGTTTAGAATTTAACAAATTATGCATATACTCTGCTAATGTACTGTCAGCTTCCTGGTCTGCGGGCATGAGAGATTTCCACTGAGGTATATAGTAAGTCCTTCCAAAGAGCTTTTAAAAAGGAGTCAATTCTTTTGCATTCGGAACAGTTCTCATGCTCAACAGTGCCAGGGGTAGACAGTACACCCAGTTTCTCTGCATTTCTGTTATTAATTTTCTTAGCTTACTTTTTAAAATCCCATTATGCCTCTCTACTAGCCCTGCTGATTGCGGGTGATACACACAATGATTCTTTAGAGAAATACAAAAATGTTTACTTAACTGCTGTATGGTCTGATTCACGAAGTGTGTGCCATTGTCACTGTAGATCCTTTCGGGAATGCCGAATCTAGGGATGATTTTTTTAACAAGCACTTTGGCCACAGTCGTAGTGTCTGGATTTTTAGTCAGAAAGGCTTCCACCCATTTGGAAAACATATCTAAATGACAAGACAATACTTTTTATTTTCACATTTATTCAACTCTATGAAATTCATACAGATTGTATGAAACGGATAAGGTGGTGTAGGGAAACTCCCTTGCTTGGGCTTTAACGCCCCTTGTGCATGATGTTTATTACAGATGTGGCATAACGAACAAAATTTTTTAGAGTAGTTTGTAAATCCGTACGTTGTGAACACTTGGTTCACCAGCTGTACCATCCCCCCTGTTGAGACATGGCACTGCCCATGGCTCAGCAAAGCTGCATATCTAAACAAATTAGATGGCAATATTGTTTTTTTTTTTTTTTTTTAGAGATGTACAGCCCCTTTTCGAGAATTGCTCCTCGTTTTACCCATCTTTATTTTTCAGTTTGCGTAGTAAGTGTTTGTATTGTCTTCAACATTTCTAAGTCTAAAATCTCAGAGGGTTGTAGTTCCTTATTCAAAAGAAATACTTCTGAAGCTGCCTGCTTTGCAGCTGTATCAGCTCTCGCATTACCTTTTGAAATTCTGTCCTGTTGCTTGGTATGAGCTGTGCATTTACAAATAGCTACTTTCTGAGGTAACTGAATAGATTCTAAAAGATCTAAAATAAACTGTGCATGATTGATTGATTGGTTTGCCAGTAGATGTTATTATTCCTCGATTTTTCCACTGTTGCACAAAAACATGTACAGTAGAAAAAGCATACTGGCTGTCAGTAAAAATGTTTACACATTTGTCCTTTGCTAAGGTACATGCCCGTGTCAAGGCAATCAATTCTGCTGCCTGTGCAGATAAACTATGTGGTAAAGATTTTGCTTCTATAATGTCTGTGTCAGAAACTACTGCATATCCTACTAGGTTCTGTCCTGCAGGACCCCTTTTGCATGAGCCGTCCACGTAGTATGTCACCTCGGCATTATCCAAGGAATCATCCATAAGGTCTTTTTTAGGCAGTGTCTTATCACCTACAGGCAGCTATGTGGTGTGCCATCTGCAGGGATTGGGAGCAAGGTAGAAGGGTTCAAAGTCATACATCATTCAATTGTCATATGAGGTTGGCTCAACAATAAAGTCATACAGGAAAAGATGCCTAGCAGGGGAAAGATATGCTACCTTCTCTTGTAGTAAAGTAATCGCGACTGCATGAGGCACTCTCAATGTGAGAGGGTGGAACAACACTACTGAGGCCAAAGCCTGTACTGCCATTGCAGTTGCAACTACTGCTTGCACACAGTGAGGTAAAGACCGTGCCACTGGGACCAGTTGTGATGAATAATAAGCAATAGGGCGTTGATTGTCCCCATGCTGCTGTGTTAACACTGATGTCATATAACCTTGCTTACAATCTACAGTTTGGAAAAAACGTTTATGATAGTTTGGTAATCCCAAAACTAATGAGGACGCTATTAACTGATTCAGTTTGCAGAAAGCAGATTCTGCTTCTGGTACCCATTGTAATAAATCCTGTGCTGCCATAGGCTTTTTATAAATTAGGTTAGTCGACGGTGCAGATTCCAAGGCATAGTTTGTAATCCATCTCCGACGAAAATTAGTCATACCCAGGAAGGACATTATTTCCTTCTTGGTAGTGGGTTTTGGTGATTGCAAAATCGCTATTTTTCTGTCCTCATTTAATGTCCTACCTTCCTTGGATATTACATATCCTAGGTATTTAACTTGTTTTTTCCAAAGCTGCAGTTTATTTTTGTTTACTTTATGTCTCTCAGTGGCTAAAAATTGTAATAGCGCTATGGTATCTTCTTTACAGTCTTGCTGGGTGAGGGACGCCAGCAGGATATCATCAACATAAAGCAAAATTTGACTACCTCTTGGTGTGGTAAATCCCACCAAGTTGCTTGCCATTTCTTGTGAGAATATTGTTGGACTTTCACAATACCCCTGTGGTAGTCGCGTATATGTATACCTTTTTCCCTGAAATGTGAATGCAAACCAATGCTGGCTGTCAGGGTGTATCGGTATTGAAAAGAATGCATTGCTGATATCTACCACAGAAAAATATTTCTGTTGAGGTTTTAAATCATTTAACAGGGTGTGTGGATCTGGCACCATAGGTGCCCTTAGTATTACTGTGTCATTTACAGCTTGTAAGTCTTGGACCATACACCACTCTCCATTCGCTTTCTTAACAGGAAATAAGGGTGTGTTACATGGTGAATCAGGGGATTCCACCAGCACCCCTTCCTTAAGTAACGCTACTATAATAGGTTTGAGTTCTACCTCTGCATCTTTTCTTAAGGGATACTGTCTCTTTTGTGGTCTAAATGCTGACTTTGGCGTAATAGTAACTGGTCCTGTTGTATGAATAAATCCTACATCTGATTTTCCTGTTGACCAGAGATTTTCTGGTATATTCTGTAAGGCATTCTCTTCCTCCTTCAATAGGAGTGCCAGTCAGCTGTCCTTGTTAGACTGCAAGTGTACAGCTGGGTGGGTCTGAGTTATCCAATTCAGCTTCTGCACTTGTATTCCCTGTTCTGACAGTTCTAACTCTGTCTGTTTTTCCCATCTCGTGACTTTTTCTCCTAGGTCTACCCATTTTACATTCTTGTCCTTAGTTATGCTAACATGTGGCAATCGATTAGATTTATAAAGTGCAAAGAACTCCTGAGGCAATGAACATCTGGCTACACTGTTCCCTTCTGTGTCCCAGTACAGATTACGTAATACCAATCTGTTTGCACGATTTCTAAACAATTCTAGTTCATATTCCTTATCAGGTCCTGGTGTATTACAATAATACAGAGTACAGTGCAACAAATGCTGTTTATCAATGTCAAGGGAGGGGAACTTGCTGACGGCTACGTTCATCAACTCTTCGGTCACTGCCCTTGGACCAGTCGTAACCAAGTCCTGGCTGTACCAATAAAACATTGCACCCTCCGATTGCACTGCGAAGGTATCAATTTGTTGCTGGGCTTCCATACCCTGCATAGTCGGAACTACTGCTATACCAAATAACTGCATAAGGTCTCTGCCCAAGAGGTTTACTGGGCATTTTGCAGATACAAGAATTTTACTTTTCTGGGTCAATCCTGAAATAGGATCAGTTATCACAATACTATGGGAGAGGGGCTCCCGATACAGCTGTCCATTAGCTGCTTTCACTAATATTTAATCAGGTGACTCTGAATCCTCTGGCAGTTTGAAGGGATGTACCAGGGTCTGTAATGCCCCTGAGTCACACAAGAATTTGACTTTCCTCCCTTTTACCAGGAGTGTAACTTCTAGTTTCGTGTCTGCTAAATAGTGCTCTAAGCTCAATAAAGCCAAATGCAATATTTCATTTTCTTCACTATCCGTGACTTCTTGCACTTCCTCTATTTCTTCTGTCACATTCTCTACTCCCTCTATCACATACTAATTTGTCCCTTCTCTGTTATCCCCTTCTAGTGATTCCTGACTACCATATAGTCAGTCCTCACCCTCCTTATCCTCCGTGGTTGCCTTCTTGTTTTTCTTGCAATCCCTTGCCAAGTGTCCTTTCTTACCGCATTTAAAACATTCACCCCTTTTCTTTTGCCCTTCAAAGTCCTCTGATCATTGATCAGATTGTTTGTTTCCCTGGGCATTTCTCTTGCCCTTTTTCCTGAACTGTACTACATAAACTTCTGCTCCATCTTCTACAGAAAATACTTGGGCTTTCTTTTTCTTTTTGCTATTAAAATGCCTTTCGGCATGCCTAGCATATTCAAGCAATGACTGTAACCTGCTTGTACGATGATCTACCATGTGTTTTGTAATAAAGCTGCTTATAGGTGCAATACTGCCTTTCAAAATTGCATTCTTTAACTGCTGCTCGTATGGTCTGGTCTTCAGGAACCTGCATTCCACAATGGTTATTAAAACATTCTAATAGTCTGGCATAATATCGGTCAATATCTTCACCTTCCTGTTGGATGCATTGATTAATGCAAGTCCAGTCTGCCCTAGGCTTCCATTTCTCAGAGATTCGGTCTGTAAGACCTTTCACTCTGTTGTCTAACTCTGTACTGCTATGTGGGAGGGGCCTGAGTGCAATATCATGGGGATTCCAGTCGCCACTAATCATGTGCCAATCTGGTCCCACAATTTGTCTGACTTTTCTACCTCTTCGTTTAAATTATAACTCAGCCTCATTCCTTGCAAATCTTTTAAGAACTTTCTAAAATTAACTTTTGGATGGGGAATTCTCTCAGTGGCTTTCCGGATGTCTTTCGGAGTCCAGGGTCTATACACTAAAATAGTTGGGTCCTGACCTTCTTGCCCTGCCTGAGGATTAGGCACTTCTATAAGTGGGCGTATTTCTTCTTCACTCATAAATCGTGAATTTCTACCCATTTGATATAACTCAATGTCCCCTTTTGAGATTCCTGCCCATGTTCGAGACCTGGTCTCGACGGGATCTCTAACAAATGGTTTCGCTTTTGTAGTGTCTCTACTCACAGTGACAGTAGGATATCGCAAGGGTGGACAAACTTGTACACTTGCCTCATATTCTGGTAAGGGAGGTGGAGGGGCTGACGCTATTACTAAGTTATTGTCCTCCTTATCTAAAAACATTGCTTTTGAATTATTACTCTTTTATTCCCTTCGGTTTACTTCCTCAATCCACCTGTGTGCCTGAGGAATTCCTAATTGACGTTGCTTTTTTTACCCGACCTCTAGAATCAGTTTTAAGCTGTTTGACAAGTTTGACAAGTGAGAATTTCTCTAGTTTACCATCAAATTCATACTTATTAACCCATTTTGAGTAGTATTTAATATTATTAGCACGCTGTGACTGCATGTATTTCGCGTTTTCGGTTAATGGCAGATTTTGGGACCTTTTTGTACAATTATTACCAATTTTGTTCTACCCTTTTTAATCATTACGTAACACCTTATTTTTAATGTGGTACCACAGATATTTTTATAGTCTCTTCAGAATGACTGCCTACCTGCTCTGTTTCCCTGATTTATGACAAGACAGCAATCTTTCTGTCCCTGACTTATAAATAAAGTCTTTAACAGAACAAATACAAATCTAGTCCCTGATCTAAAGCAGAAAAAGAAGGTAGATTCACCTTACCTGAGCCTTCGTGATTGATCACCTGGTTCGAGTAAACCCATCCTTCAGTCGCAGATCAGAAAGTGGCTGGCCTCTTTTGTACGACAATTCAGTCGGAGGACTTTTCAAATAAGAAGAACCAATGTGGTTTCTTCCCCGTACGGTTTCAAGCCACCTGGCCTGTCTGATCTGAGGCGAAGTGAAGGTTTCCGGTCCGAAGGACCAATCTGTCAAAGGAAAAAACTTCAAAAACCAATACACATAAGGTTCAGTTAAGGCACTTTAATTTACTTGCAGCAAGATGACAAAAACATGCAAATACAAGGATTTGTCTAACTACTAACAGGAAGTATGTTCATTCTTATACTATTTTACAAGACATGACCTTCTAAGCTGACGTAATTAAGCACAACTTTTAGCATTGTTCTACAGCAGATGTTACTTTAGATTTTCTGCTGACATGACTAGATTTGTGAGAAACTTTTCAGAAAAACAACCTGACCTTGGTGACCATTAATCCGTTTACAAGCATCTATTGTACAGTGTTACTTTTCAAGGTACTTTTCTAATACAGATCCAAGCAAATGCTGATTGCAGTTCATATTTTCAAGCAGGCTTTGTACTAATTATCTGTAACTTCTACAGCTGTGTATTTTCTCATGGCACAGTGGAACTTCTTGTCTAAGTTTCATACAAGTAGTATTGTTCTATTCATTATTTTCCTAATGCAAGCAGAAATCACCTGCTTCTCAGTAAATTTCCAAGGCACAAGCAAGATTTTAGCTAACAGTACAAGGTCAGAAAGCAACTGCAGTTTGTACAGATTTATGCAGTATGAAATAGAATGTGTTAACCCTAAGCTCTAAATGCACTAAGCATATTGCTAATACACACATTAATACATATTTTTCTAACACCCCTTGTGCTATCTCCCTCCCCCAATACTAAGTCTATATTAGAATCCTGCTGAGCATGGAGCCATCTTTAAATTTCTAGTCTCCCACCAGGACACAAGTGCTCTTCAGCAATTGCATTCTGCTTGCTGGTAAGCCATTAGACCTCAGGAATTTGTTTAAAGTATTCAGATTTGTAAAGTAATACTTACTTTTTACTCTTGTCTTGGTGGGTTCTGTCCCGCTCTGTTTGCCCTCGCTAATGCTCAGGCTCTCTCTGCTCCCCTGCCCCTATTCCCGCTCCTTTCCCCCACTACCTCTACATTTATAGTAATCACAGCCAGACCCACAGCTCACCCTTACATCACCTCCACCAATCACAGCTCCTCAAGTCAGATCACATTATACCACACCAACTTGCTCTACAAAAAATACTCCCAATCACTCTTATTCCCATTAGGCATTTTTTATATCACCCACACTACTTACCCATCCACATAAAGTGAAACCCTATAATTCCTATTCAGACCCCCACCTAGTACCATCTTAAACTTTATAACCATGACTATCACACAACTAAGTCTAGTCTGTCTTCTCATAATTCTTTATAACACCACAAGTTATAACTCTAGCAATATCCCTAAACTTAGTAGCACAATACTACATATTGCACTCTCATATACAGACACCACACATTATAATAATATCTGTCCACAGTTGTTCAAGAACTACTTAACAGACCAATTCAGAACTAAACACATATGCTCTCATTCCTACTCCAAAAAAACACAATACTTTCTCACACTCCTCACCAAGCTCCAACATCTGTATCACCATTTTAACACCAGACTCACCATAATTGGGGATATCCACCCCAACCCAGGCCCAAATCCATCCTGTCCGACACAAACTGCTCCAACACAAATGTCAGAACATAACACCCCCACTATCTTCATCCCAGGGTAAATCAACAACCAACCACCTTTTAATGATAAATATTAATATTAGAACTATCAAAGATAAAATACCTGAACTCCAGGCCACAATAGCACACTACTCCCCGGACATAGTTGCTTGAACAGAACCTGGCTAAATAAAAACATAGCTAACTCAGAAATTCTCCCTGTCGGCTACAATATCATTAGACAAGACAGACCACTTCGTAAAGGGGTGGAACTGCCTTACTGTATAAGTCCAACTTAACTGTATGTCAATTACCAAACTCCTACCCCTCCCCCTTTAATTGGGACATACTTGTCTCACAACTTCAACTTCACCCTAAAAAGGTCATCACCACAATTGTGATCTATATTCCACCTGGTAATATACCTGCTAGCCTTGAAGACTTATTTTCCTGGTGTTCTTCCATATGCTCACAAGAAACCCTTATTCTGGGGGATTTCAACCTAGATTGGTTCACCTGCATATCAGAACCACCAAGTAATCTAATAAATCTCCATGGCTACCAGCAGCTAGTCCAAATTCCAACTAGATGTGATAAAAAATCTAAAAAGGAATCCATCCTTGACTGGGTCCCAACTAACAACCCCACATTGTACCCCCACGCAGGCTGTCTCCCAGACACCTTAAGTGACCACAACATAATATACTTTATACATAGTAGAACAAGCATATGCAAAACCACTGACTATATATCCACTACAAACGCAAAACAATTCTCTCCTGAGGTCCTCAATACTTTACTTTGTAACTGTGACTGGACCTCCTTAAAAACCCTCCCACTTGACCAGGCTGTAGCATATTTCAACAAAACATTTCTACAACACCTAGACACTGTTGCTCCATTGCGCAAAATCAAGGTTAGAACCTCTACAAACCCCCGGCTCAGTAAAGAAACCAAACAAACCCTCAAGTCCAGAGACCCTGCCTGGCTTTACTATAAAAAATACAAAGAAACATAAAGCCTAACTAAGTACCAAGAACTGCGCAACCGTGCAAAAAAATGTATTAGGCTGGACAAAAAATCCTACTACATGACATTACAAACTAAATACCAACACAATCCCCAAAAATTTTGGAAAAATGTAAACCAGCTACTAAAACCACCCAAAAGGCTACCCCCAAACCAACCACCCCTGACACTCAAGTTCCCATCGAAACACAATTCAGCTCCCACTTTGTGAACTCAGTTCTATCCTTAGTATCACAGGACAGTTCCTTCCTCACTATCCCCCCAACACAAATAACACTAATACAAGCTTTACCCTCAAAACAGTTTCCACCACTTCAATCAAAAGCATGCTCTCCAAACTAAAAACCTCAGCAGCTAACCTACTCCCCAGCTATTTCTTGAAGCTCACAGCAGATGCTATTGCTATCCCAATCTCCACTCTCAAACAGATCAATTGTTGAAAACTATGTGCCCAAACTCTGGAAAATATCCTATGTTACACCCATACATAAAGGTGGGACCTCCACTGAACTTAATAACTACAGACCCATTGCTTTACTCTTCCCCCTGGCCAAAATCCTAGAAAAATGCATCCATTCCCAGATGCTAAAATGTCTCCTAGACAGCAACATCCTGTCACCTATTCAGCATGGTTTCAGACCTGCCCATAGTACCACTACAGCCCTCCTCTGCTTCACAGACACAGTAAACCATCTCAAAAATGAAGGCCTGCAGGTGTCAACTCTTTTTTTGGATATGTCCAAAGCTTTTAACACAGTCTCACACCAAATCCTGCTAAACAAACTAAACCAGTATCGCCTATCAAATTCCACTCTTACCTGGTTCCAAAGCTACTTAACTGACCAGTACCAAGCTGTGAAATGGGAAAATTCTCTCTCTCCTCAGCTGCCCATAACTATAGGAGTCTCACAGGGTTCTGTCTTAGGACCATTACTATTCACAATCTTCACAAATGACCTTCATACCTCCACACAGCATGCATCTATCATTCAGTATGCAGATGACACTACCTTAATTTGTGGTGCACAAAACATTCCCACCCTCCTGCAAACAACTCAACTAGCATTCTCTGATGTTGAAAACTACCTAACCAAAGCCCAACTTATCCTCAATCCAAAGAAAACTCAGCTTATGATTATAACCAGTTCTAACAAAAACACTGATAAGTCAATTCACTATCTACTCCACAAATGCTACTCCAGTCGCTCCAGTGGCACAGGCTAAGCTATTGGGAATACCCATAGACTCCCACCTAAAATTTGATAGTCATCTCAACTTAACTATTAAAAAAGTACATGCCAAACAGGGATCACTCTACCGTATCGAACCATTTCTTACCAGCAACACAGGATCAGCCATTGCTCGCTCCCAGCTTCTATACACCCTACTCTATGCATCTCCCATTCTGACTAATCTCAACAAAACTGAACTAAGCAAAATGGAAGCCTGCTATAACAGAATTGCCCGCTTTGCTGCAAATTGCTCATATAGAACTCATCACTGTACTGCTTTGAGACAGCTCCACTGGCTTGAACTGCCCAACCTCCTAACCTACAATCAGCTCTGCCTCTGTCATTCTATCTATTACCTCCCCAATAAGTGTCCTGCCCTCAAAAACCTAGTACAACATCACTCAGCCAAAAGGCCTCTTAGATCATCAAGCAAGCTACTACTAGAAGTTACCAACAGCTACAATAGCTTTGGAGATGCACTATATAGTAGTTCAGTGGCTAAAAATGGAACTCTGTCCCCACTAGCATTCAAAACACATCATCCAAAGCCTCCTTTAAAGACCTCATCAGGCAACATCTCAAACAAAGTTGGCAGTGCCATGATTGCTCCCCAGGCTAGTGAAAGCGGATAAGGTACACATACTAAACCTAGAGTACTTGATTAAGATTGAAAACTATTCTCACAAACACTGGCTAATCTACAATGTATGTACTGTACCTGTGTACTATGTATGTATTCTACCTATGTTCCAAATTTCAGCTGTACACCACAAATCTATTAAGTACCTTTATTTTTAAATATTTTTTGTTTGTTCTCTCCACTGTAACTGTTGATGTGCTGCATACCACTGTAAAAACATGTCTTTTGTAATTTGTGTGTATACTGATTATCCCTAAATGTATCTGTAATTTTTCTATGTGGAGCTTTTCTCCCCGGGCCTCTGCTGAAAAAGGGCCTTTTCGGCTCAGTCAGACACCCCCGGTTAACAAATGTAAAATAAAAAATGAATAAAATAAATGATCAGATATATCCCAAAATCTCATTATCTCGGGATTCATAGAATATACAAAGTTGCATTTCTGACGCTAGTCAGTTGGAATTTGATAAATCTAGATCTGATTTACTTCAGTGTAATAATCAGGTTAGATCTGGTGTTAATGAGATTTGATTTTAACTTCTTTTGGTACTAATATTCATTTAATTATGGGCATTATTCAAATACACTGGAATATGTCAGCTGCAGAGTATTTTTTTCTGATATCCTTCCTAGGTATGCTATGTTTAGTTTTTGTAAAGTTTAACTGCTCAGTCAGATGTTGTCTACTAGTACTCATAAAAAAAGGCGTTTTATTCTTCTTCTTCTTTGAGGGTGGCAGGTACATCTCCAAATGGGAGTTTTCCCTGTCAAAATTGTGTTCATTGTGTAAATGTTTATAAAACAACATTTTTTAGAGCTGTAAATACTGCTTGGACTTTTGAAATCAGGGGTCTTATTACTTGTATTACAAATTGAGTGATATATTTAGTTGTATGTGGATTTAGTTTTTTTTGTATGGGACAGACTACTTGTAGATTTAAACAAAGGATACCTTTACATTTGAGTGACATCAGTTGTGGTAGATTATGTGACATTTATAAATAAACTATCACACATTCCACTGCATTTTTTTTCTTTTCTTGGTATTGATAAAATTATGGGGAGTGTGTACCTATAAACAGAAAAGCTGAGCTATTAAATAAAAAAAAGAATGTATATGGATAGTCAGCTTTGTTGCCTTATTTCTACCAGGACTGAATGAGCATTTTCTTATTTCTAGATGCAGTTATTTATTTTGCCTCTAGAGATCAGGCTAATGTAGCCAGTTTAATTATTTAATATATTATTTTTTAATATTTTGCTTTAATTTATTTATGTATTTATTATTATATAATTATATCAATCTAATTAATTTTTATTTGTATTTGTATATGTATATTTTGTTTGGTCTAAATAAGTTCCTTTGTGATAGTAATGCGATGAATTTTGTTATTTATTGGGCAGTTGTTTTTATGTGACCCATAACACGGATAAAGCCTAGTAGACAGAATATGGATCTGTGGGTACTATTGGAGAGCTTCAATAAACGATTTATATATTTATTTGTAAAGATGTATTTTGTGCTGGATTGTTTCTTTGTTTGCTTGTTGTTTGTTTTCTTGGTTCTGTGTACCTTTTTAGCATGTGCAATATTGTGTGGATTTTATATATATGTATGTGATACTTACTTCCTAATAACATGGATTTTGATCAAAATGCAAAACAATAGCAATTTTTCCTACTTAGGCAATATTTTATTAAACATGAAAAACATGACAATTGTCAGCAACAATATTTATTGACTTAGAAAATAGCATTTATGTCTGTTAACATAAACTAGTTTTACAAAGAATTAAAGGTTACAGGTTCTCAAATAATGTTGAAAGCTGTCTCAGTGAAAGAACATGTCAAATGACTTCAAGTAAAGAAAGTCAGGCATTAGTGCATTCTGGTGCAGAGCATCACAAGTATCAATACTGTGTCAACTGGATGTCCCCATGATGCAGACAGATAAGATCCTGGATACACCCCAGATGATACATAACACTGCACAGAGCAGGAAGGGGGTGTGTGGGGGAGTAGGTCATTGAAGATGGCTCACAAATCCTATGGAGAACAAGGTAGCTTGACTTGGTGCATTTTCAAGCAGTGTAGTGCCTGGTCTGGAGCTGCACCTGCAGTGATGCACATGCTGCTCCTAAATTATCTACAGCAGCGGTTGCAGACTGATGAAAGGGTATGACTATAATGGTCCATTAGGTCCGCAGATTGACCACACTCACTAACATCTGAATCTCACAAACACTTGGGAAAAAACTGACCATTCGGCTTTCACCCTGATGGAGGAACAATGTGTCAGTTGGGTGTAGGAGCCATTGGATCCATCCTACTGCCCAAACCTACTAGGGTCTCTACTATTTTCACTATTTAAAACTGGTTTATCATATGACGGTCCTGATATAAAGGCTACACATTCTGCAGATGATACAGTTCTTTAGAATGCTAACAATACAACGAAAGTTTGCAACACTTTCTTCAAAATGATTTTAAACAATTTTGGAAATGTTAACCAGAAATAAATTAGTATTTAACATCAGTAAATCTACTGCTATGACTTTTAGATATACTTCACTAGTTACAAAAAACTACCATAGTAATTAATGATCTACAAGGCATTTCACTTCCAGTTGTATATACTCAAAAATATCTAGAATCAAGAATGATGCACATCTTAAAATAATAGTCCAGAGTGTGTTAAGCAATTGTAGCTATCATACAAACGTTCACATTTGCTGACCATTGATGCATGATAAGGCATAGCAGTTAATGTACTTATCACTTGGTTATAATATGTGTCACCTATAACAGCCATAAATTTAACACAAAATGCATCACTTCTACAAATGCTGAAAACCAAAATATTTCCATTTATATTACGTGATTGAACAGTGAAATGTTCAAACACCTAATAATCGACCCTTAAATGTTAAAACGCCATCATGTCGAATGGCAAAAATAAATAAATAAATAAAAACACCCAAACAAACAATAAAAATGCTCTAAGCAGGGGGGAAAGCCACCCTGCACCCCCTACACCCCCCGCTATTTAAATATACCAACTCCGAGATCACACTACAGTGCAGACAATGGAAAACTTCCATGTGCACACTGTACAGAGATCTCTATTGAACCATTCCACATTGACGGTTCGACATTTAGGGGTCGATTATTACATGTTCGAAAATTTCACTGTTTGATCATATAATATAGACCCAAATATTTAGATGCATTTGACTATACTCAGATAGAGAGCATCCTTGCAACCTGATTTCTAAAGGTGATTGGGTGTCATTTACAGAAAGTGCTTATTAGCTGCTTAATTTGATAGAATTTACAGCACTAAATAATGGCTGTTCTCTTCCTTTGGTCAACAGACTGAAAAAGAAATATGCAAATTATTCTTCAAGGAAGGAGAAAGTGACCATTTTTATTTTGGCAATATTTTATTCTTACTTCAGGAGAAAGGTCTTTCTCCAAAGTATTACCAGCAGATGGAACACACTGTCATACAAAATTATAAAGATAACTAAGTATACATATTACAGAAAGAAATTTAAAGAAATCTACAAGAGTCAGTGCTTCCCAAGCCCAGGTTAAAATGCATACATTTACAGTAGTGTCTAATACAAGTGCCTAAGTCCCAGATGTTCTAAGACCATTGCCTCACAGCCAGATGCTTGGGCATTTTGCAGTTCACACAGTCTGCAAATCACACTGGAGTTCAATGATATTTTTGTTTGAGGTATGGCAGCCATACCGAGGGTGAAGCTGACAACCATCACCTGAACACAGAAGCAGAGTTCAAACATCACCTGAACACAGAAGCAGAGTTCAAACATCACCTGAATACAGAAGCAGAGTTCAAACATCACCTGAACACAGAAGCAGAGTTCAAACATCACCTGAACACAGAAGCAGAGTTCAAACATCACCTGAACACAGAAACAGAGTTCAAACATCACCTGAACACAGAAGCAGAGTTCAAACATCACCTGAACACAGAAGCAGAGTTCAAACATCACCTGAACACAGAAGCAGAGTTCAAACATCACCTGAACACAGAAGCAGAGTTCAAACATCACCCGAACACAGAAGCAGAGTTCAAGCAAGGATAGCGCAGTCACCACAGGGAGGGATTGGGAAGAGATGGGGGGATAGTTTAAGGTTTCAGGTGCTGACTAGAAATGGGATTTATGTTAAGGGAGGGGGCAGTTTTAGGGTTAGAGAGCAAGGGGAGATTTATGGTTGGGAAGGACTTTGGATTTTAGGGAACAGGAGGGAAGTCGATTTTAGGGAACAGGAGGGAAGTCTTGGGTTAGGGAGCAAAAGTGAAGTTTTAGGTTCAAGTAATGACCACATACATTAGGTTGAGGGATTGGAGAGGAGAGTGAAGTTTTAGGTTTAGGGGATAATCAGGGACTTTAGGTTTGGGGAAATGGAGTAGAGTGTTAGGGTTAGGGAGCATTTGGGAACTTTAGAATAAGGGACCAGGAGTGTTACGTTTAGGGTTCGGAAATGGGTGAGATTAGAGATAGGGCACTTGTAGAACTATCCAGTTCAATAGGATCAGGTGGTGCAAGGGCTAAAAAAAGTAGGATCAGGCTAGTTTGACGTAGGACACTTGCCATGTTAGAGTAAATGACAGTGAGCAAGTGTGGTGCAAGCTGGAAGCATGTAAGTACTTGTAGTACACCCTTTATAATACCATCAGTTATTAATTAGCTGAACTAGCATGTAAGTACTTGTAGTACACCCTTTACAATACCATCAGTTGCTGTCCTAGCATGTAAGTACTTGTAGTACACCCTTTATAATACCATCAGTTATTAATTAGCTGTCCTAGCATGTAAGTACTTGTAGTACACCCTTTATAATACCATCAGTTATTAATTAGCTATCCCAGCATGTAAGTACTTGTAGTATACCTTTTATAATGCCATCAGTTATTAATTAGCTGTCCCAGCATGTAAGTACTTGTAGTACACCCTTTATAATACCATCAATTATTAATTAACTGTCCTAGCATGTAAGTACTTGTAGTACACCTTTATAATACCATCAGTTATTAAATAGCTGTCCTAGCATGTAAGTACTTGTAGTACACCCTTTATAATACCATCAGTTATTAATTAGCTGTCCTAGCATGTAAGTACTTGTAGTACACCCTTTATAATACCATCAGTTATTAATTAGCTGTCCTAGCATGTAAGTACTTGTAGTACACCCTTTATAATACCATCAGTTATTAATTAGCTGTCCTAGCACGTAAGCACTTGTAGTACACCTTTATAATACCATCAGTTATTAATTAGCTGTCCTAGCATGTAAGTACTTGTAGTACACCCTTTATAATACCATCAGTTATTAATTAGCTGTCCTAGCATGTAAGTACTTGTAGTATACCCTTTATAATGCCATCAGTTATTAATTAGCTGTCCTAGCATGTAAGTACTTGTAGTACACTAAAAAACAAAGCAGGAGGTAGCAGCCACGGCTATGTAGAATAACAGCTTTATTAGTAAAAGAGGTGAGCGCTTTCGTGGCACCAGCCACTTCATCAGACAATCAAAGAAGAGTAAAGCGCAGCATTTATACCAAGCTTATCATTGCCATCAACTGCACAATTAATCCTTAAAGCCATATACTTAGTATAAAAAGTTTTATATCTAGTGTGAAAAATTTTAAAAGCTTAAAATTAAAAACAGCTCAACATTAGAAACAGCATATTACATCATACAACTTAATACATACAATATACAAGTATAAATATATATAAAAGTATAAAAATATATAAAAAAGTATAAAAGGTCGAGGGGGGGTACTACCTACTATTTCTTTAAATCTCTATTTAGAAGAATGGGTTTAATATTGATTTTGTCATTCAGGCGTACCCCAATGTTAGCTCGTAGCCTTATAATCCATTTTAGTTCCCTAGTTTCTACTCTATTCCTAACATCTCCACCTCTACTGTCGGTATAGACTTTATCTATTACTAAAAATAAAAATTTGTGTGTCTCATTATGGTCCCTCGCATGCCTGGCTAAGGCATTTGTCTCTATTCCTCTGGTGATATCATATACATGCTCCCTCATCCGGTCTCTCAGCCTTCGCGTTGTCATTCCAACGTAGAAGGCAGGACAGACTGTGCAGTGTGCCAAGTATATAATATTCATACTGTCACAGTTAGATAATATTCTGAAGGTAAACTCCTTCTTTAGATCTGAATGTAGAAATCTACTTCCAGTATCAACGAAGGTGCAGTAATTACATTTATTGCAGGGGAAGGTTCCATAACTGACTGCATTTTCTATTCTTGTTTCCATGGGTTGTGGTCCACATAATAATCTTTTTATAGATTTTTTTATTCTTAAAAGTAAATCTCGGGGTCTCACCTACCAGCCTTTTAACATCATCATCAGCACATAATATATTCCAGTTTTTTTGATATACTTCCTGTAAAGATCTAATGTTACTCGAGTAGGATACTTGTACTCTCATGTGTTTCTGACTAACAGTTCCTTCATCTATGATGGTATTCATATCTGAAAAGTATGGCTTACCTATTCCTTCCCTTGCCTCAGATAGACCCACTAATGACTGTTGTATCTCTTTTTCACTGTACCCTCTATGTATGAACCTTTCCTTCATGTTCTTGATCTCTTCCTCATACTTATTTTGATTAGCTGTGAGTCTTGATGTTCTCAGTCCTTGGCCTCTTACAGTGTTCTTAAATATATGTCTCAGGTGCATGCTCTGTCTATGGAGATAGCTATTCCTATAACATTCTTTCCTATAGATTTCAGTTTCCAGAATACCTCTATCTTTTTGAAGTATCCTGACATCCAGATAATCTATAACATCATAGGAATGCTTCATTGAAAACTTAAGGAAGCTGGTACTATTGTCTATTTTGTGGAAGAATGATAGAAATGAGGCTACATCACCTCCCCATAGAATAAAGAGATCATCCACAAATCTCCTGTAGAACTTCAGATGCCTTCCCATCTCAGTCAGTAGGAATTCTTTCTCCCACATAGCCATAACAATATTTGCATAGCCATTTGCACATGAAGTGCCCATGGCCAAGCCATCCTTTTGTCTATATAAATTTCCTTCAGACAAAAATATATTGTTCTCTAATATCAGTTCCATCAACAGAGATAATAAATCAATAACTTGTACATCATATGTTTCGTCTTCCATTAAATATTGTTTGAAGAGCTCAACACCTTTACTGTTGGAGATGACTGTGAATAGAGATTTCACATTCAAGGTAATCATGAACCATCTATCCTCCACAGCTATACTCTTACAAAATGCATACAGATCTTTTAAAAACTGTTTTGTATCAATTTATATATATACATTCTTTTTCAACACAGTTTTAAGGTGGTGCTCCACAAAAATGGACAAAGGTTGAGTACACCAGCCCCTCCCTGATATAATGGGTCTCATGGGGGGCACTCTGGGATGTTTATGTATTTTAGGGAGTCCTTGTATGATGGGTAGAACAGATTTGTCTACTATGAAGTACTTGAATAGCTCTTGGTTAATAACTCGACACTGTAAGCATTCAAGTAATGCATTGGATATTAACATGCTGCTGACATGCACCTGTTGAATATCTACTTTCTGATAAGAGATGTCATCATTCAACATTGTCAGCATAGATTCCTTATAAAAAACATAATCCATCACCACTAGAGAAGCACCTTTATCAGCTGGTCTCACTGCGATGGAGCGATCATTACACAAAACCTCCAAAGCTTCTTTTTCTTCTCTGTTTAAATTATAGAAGCATTTCTTAAAAATACCACTATCATGCATCTTATATATTTCTTTTATACATGCTTTTTCGAATGTCTCAATAGCAGCATTGTTTACAGGAATATAGCTACTTGTAGTACACTCTTTATAATACCATCAGTTATTAATTAGCTGTCCTAGCATGTAAGTACTTGTAGTACACCTTTATAATACCATCAGTTATTAATTAGCTGTCCTAGCATGTAAGTACTTGTAGTACACCCTTTATAATACCATCGGTTATTAATTAGCTGTCCTAGCATGTAAGTACTTGTAGTACACCCTTTATAATACCATCAGTTATTAATTAGCTGTCCTAGCATGTAAGTACTTGTAGTACACCCTTTATAATACCATCAGTTATTAATTAGCTGTCCTAGCATGTAAGTACTTGTAGTACACCCTTTATAATACTATCGGTTATTAATTAGCTGTCCTAGCATGTAAGTGCTTGTAGTACACCTTTATAATACCATCAGTTATTAAGTAGCTGTCCTAGCAAAGCATATAAGTACTTGTAGTATACCCTTTATAATACTATCACTTGTTAATTAGCTGTCCAAGCATGTAAGTACTTGTAGTTTGTTTGTGTCTTTCGGCTTTTCCCGGTTAGGTGTTGCCACAGTGGAACTCCGGTCCGCTAATGATTGGTAGTGGATTTTTACGTACTGGGTTACTAGCCCTGATGCACAACCTTCAACGAAGGCATGCCCCATTCATGTATGCCTCCACACAGAAGACGCTCTAGCCGAGAATCGAACGGGACAACGTCTTGCTATGAGGCGAAAACGCTACCGCAGCACCACCACCGCAGTTCATGTAAGTACTTGTAGTACACACATTTATAATACCATCAGTTATTAATTAGCTGTCCTAACATGTAAGTACTTGTAGTACACCCTTTATAATACCATCAGTTATTAATTAGCTGTCCTAGCATGTTTGTCAGCAGGAGATAATAAAATTCCTAAAACATGTAAATATTACTGTTCTCTCTCCCTCTAAATATATATATATATATATATATATATATATATATATATATATATATATATATATTCAATGTGCACATTGCATATCAATTACAATGATAAAAATGCATCATGTACTTTATAAATATGCTTGTAACTTAAATACTGTTACAAAATGTTACAGTACAAGTAGCTAAGCTATAATTTGCATGTGTTTTTGTTATGAAATATAAAAATTTGTTGGCATTTGCTTTTAGGCTTTGGTTATAATTCAGAAGGGTCTGTGGACCATTTCACCTACCTGGTTAACAACTGTAAAAAATAAATAAATCAATAGATTGATCAGCAGACATACATATATATATATATATATATATATATATATATATATATATATATATATATATATATATATATATGTATGTAAAGAGAGAGGGAAGGGTAGAGGACTGATGACCCTACTGAGGTATGAATATATTCATAGCTATTCCTGTATTTCACTTTTGTAAGCTCTTTCATGTTAAAAACATTATCTTTAAATGTTTCAAGCTTTATTAATTGGTAACTAAATTATTATGGATCCAAGTACTATTTCTGGATCCTTACATTAGACTTGGATTAGCTCACATTGCATTTGGGTGAAAATCCATATTTCCTGTTTGTAAAATATGCCATCTTTTCATTCTTTATCTTTTATTATTTTCCTGTAATATTTCAGTTGAAGGTTTCTGCTAGCCCTAGTTATCTGCATGTTACTTAAGTTAATTTGCATCTGCTTTGTTTAATAGAGCTTACATTCACTCACATTAGGCTCTGCATGACATTTCTTCATACACCTTAGCAAACCCTCTTGAGACAAATATCATCTTAAAAACATAGGGCCTTTTTCCCTACAGAACAGAAACTGGGATCTAGAAGATACTATGGTTTGATTTCTCCTGAATGAGTTTCAGATAACATGGCTTACTGAACTACATCTACAGTGCATTCCAGATAATTCTTCTCTTAATCTCATTTTGAAACATGGCCTTCCTTATCTTCCTTAAATTCTGGAAACTTTTTCAGTTCTTGCCTCTAGATTAACATACCAGGAATACAATTCAAATCATCTTAAGTCTTTGCTAGTACATGGTGAGAACCATAACCTGGTGCCTGACATTAGATGGAATACTTTCAGATCTGTGCAGATGGAGTCATAAATAAGTAAGGTAATTTGGTTGAATGAAAGGTGTTTCAAAACGTAGAGGAACCATTGTTAAATTAATCCTTTCTTCAATGCAAGCTGTACCTGAGTTTTATGCTAAAATGGAAGGCTCACTTAAAAATACTTAAGTGGAGCTGATTAAATCGAAAACTGCATCTTTCTATTGTTCAGGGCCTATACATAAGGTAAAGAGTGTAAGTTGACAAACTTCTTGAATCACAATGCTTTTCAGGTGAAGGATGGCATTACCTATTATTCTGTCATCTGTCCTAATTACTTCTTCACTCATTATACTGATTTTTATATAGTTCTGACTTAGTGTACTCCTAAGCCATCTGTTTCTGCTCTGTGTTCTGAGCACTTCACTCAACACGTTACCTTATTAGAAAGTGATTCTACAGTGAATATGCTCTGGTCGAGATGGCTATAGTACTATGTTTTATAAAATGTTTTTCCTACATTCTTAGCTAAGGTTTAATAAAAGGTTTTCCCTATATCATGGGAAACAAATTTCATAATTTGTGTTTTAAACAATCTATTAGTAAGTCATATCCAGAGGCCTTATGCAGATCAGTTAGATGTCAAAAGTTATTGCCTATGCTGTTCATTAATGTGGTATTGTATTGTAATGTGGGTATTAAAATCTTGGGCTTATTAATAATGAGAGTATTTATGTAAGTTATGCATTTTTCTGTTGCTGTTTAACTGATGCTATAATTCTTGGCATTCTGATTCTTTAGTATTTTTTTAATCTAGTATTTAATTACATTCCCACCCCATTTTTGCATTTCCTTGTCTAAAGTCATTTATTTCATTTACAGCATCCCTGGCTTGATGTTTCCCATTCTGGATGTTATAATAAAAGCCCTGGTTGCCTCTAGATAATTAATGTTTACCTTTACTAGCATAACTTGCTTAGCTGCTTAGATACTTAATATCTTAAGCACTCAATTAACATTTATTTCTTAAACTTGCTTCATTTTTTTTCTTTCTGTTAAATGAAATGATTATGCTGACAATTTATAAGCTTGCATGTTTATTTACCGATGTTTTATAAAATATAGGTGTGTTTTTGGAAGAATGCTATATTTTGTGTCCTTATTATTGGCACCCTGTATTGTGATAGCACCCAAAGCCTTGATTATGGTGTATTTCTTAAAAGTACTCTTCAATGATAAATCAAAGACAGATACAGTGTATAATGGAAGGAAAAATCAAGTCAAGGATTTGGAAGGGCTGCACAAATGGACAGAAAGGCATTTAGGCCATAGCATCTAGTATGACATATCTGCTGATGTCCACTGCGGCTAGTTAATCACAACTGTACTCCACCAGAGGCAGAATGAGAGGGCAGTATAAGCAGGAAGCAAAATCCTGGTGTGTAGCCTCAGTGTTGTAGACTCCAGAAAAAAAGAAGAGGTAATCCTTTCACTCTACAGGCCGTGGTCAGTCTATACCTTGAGCACTGCATGCAATTATATAGGATTTTCAAGGGAAAGAGCATGAGGCTGCTGAATCAATCCACAGGAAATAATCAGAAATATCCATAAGATGGAAAGGAGGTGGTATGATCAGAAAAGGAAGCGAGATGGCCAGGAATGGAAGTGTTACAGTCAAAAACTAGAACAGCTGGAACTCTTCTCAGTTAAGATCAGCAGACACAGGAAGAAACATCATTTTAGTACACACTATCATATCATGGAAAAGTGAAAGACTCATCTTGAACAAAAAAAAAAAACAGAGAAGGAGGAAAGATGGGAACAGGCGACTGATTGTTGGGACACACCACTCTTTGAATATTTGAAAGTATTTTTTTTTTTCACAAGGAGGGTTGTGGACTGA
>NC_056725.1:1210132658-1210148170 GCF_019279795.1 Protopterus annectens
ATAGCTTATTTATGGCCAGGGTCCACCAGACAGGCCTCCTGCCTTTGGAGGAGTGAGTCTTGGTATTATTTGGGATAGCATGCTCCATGCATTCCTGTAGGTGTCCATAGAATGCTTTTGTAAGGGATTCTGCATTTTGGGCAGTATTTTCCACTGGCCCGGGGGCTTTGAAGGATTCCACCTCAGTTTTGAGAAGTGTGAAGTTTGCTTTTGAGAAGTTCTTCACCATGGTTTCCTTGGCTAGGGGTGGGGATGGAATATGGATGTCCAGTGAGATTAGTTTATGGTCTTATCTTACCAATGAGGGGTATACCTCTGGTGTGGAACATAGAGAGACCCTATGTTGGTGATGACCAGATCCAATATGTTTTCCCCTCTTGTGGGAGTGGTGACCAGTTGTTCCATAGCATTTGAGTTTATAAATTCTAGGAACCATTGGGCGAGGGTGTTTGGGCTTGAGTAGTTTTCCCAATCAATGTTTGGGTAGTTGAAGTCATCCAATATAATGGTGTTTGGAGAGACCTTCATATTCTCCAGTGTTCTAAGGAAAGCTGAGTGAGGTTCTTGTGTTTGGATGGGTGGTCTTTAGCAGGCTACAAACTGAAAGGCAGTTTTGCCCACTGTGAGTTGCACATGGATGGTCTCCGATGCTTCGTGCAGTGTCACTAACCTGGAGGTGTGGGTATCTTTGATAAAAATGGATACTCCCCCTCCTTTTTTTGGTTCGGTCCGAGATTTGGGTCCGGAAAGCATGGTATGAATTATAACCTGTCAGTGCTGGGGTGCTCTCGGGAGCCTTGAACCAGGTTTCTGTTACTGCACAGATATCGATATTCTCCATACTGAGGAGAGTCTCGGGTGTGTGCATCTTGAGGTTTAGACTTCTGGCATTGAGCAGCATTACCCTTAGTTTTTTTTTCTTTGTGTTGTCTATGGAGGTGGGTTTGTCTTTTGAGCCTTGCCTAAAAAAGGCACTATGGGGGAGGCAAGAGCCTTTGCCAGTATTCGAAAACCCAGAGGGTGACAGGTGCAAGCCATCCCTAGCGAAGCAACGTGGCTTGTCGAGCATGTCATCCCAGGCTGACAGACACTGGATCCCCTTTGAATGACACCAATACTTTAGCCAATTGTTAAAATTGATCATTTTGTCTTTATACTGTGACATCATTCTTGGTGGGGGTAAGATGCTACTCAAGGTCAGGGTCATACCGGCCTGGGCTACATGATCAAAGAGCTCCTCTATGTCTTTTTTCATATAGTCCAGGGAGGTACGTCTCAGGTCATTCACACCAGCATGGACAATGATGGAGTCATATTTGTACTTGCTTTGGAGTGACCTGAGTGCTTGTGTTATGTTGGGGATCCTGGCACCCGACAGGCAGCTTACAGTGACCTTCTCCTTGTTCAGCCTGGTGAGTGGGATGTCAGTGTGTCTGACAATAGAGTCACCTATTACAAGTGTATTAGGTGTGTTGTTTAGCCTTAAGGGCTGTGACTGTGTGGCACACTGACTTTGTGAGCTATGTGCTATGTGGGTATTGTTTCGTGGTAGGGGTTGCTTGGATGTCTGCTTTGTAGGTCTCTGCTGCTTAGGCAGATTTTTATTTAGAGCCTCCGAGTATGTTTTTGTGTGTTTATGTGTTTGGTTTGCTGATGCGATAGGTCTATGTGAGACTGGATTTGTGGTGTGTGTGGTTACCTTCTCCTCCTGACAGGCTGTGCCAGTACTGGGTTGACAGAGCTTAGCCTCCAGTTTGGCTATATAGTTGCATCTCTCACATATATTTGAGCTTGTTGGGAGGAGGAGAGGGTGGTCTGTATACATAAGGCAGTTGTAACATTGCCTCAAGATTCCCAGATTCACCAGCTGGACTGGAGAGTAAACCCGAAACTGACCTTTGGACATGCCAGCATAATATAGGGAACTACTTATTGACTGATCAGAAAGAACTAATAGGGAGCAAGTGCTTAAAAGGAGTATAAGTGGATGTAGTGCTTAAGTTTATTAGTGTTTACCTATGATATTGCTTATACGAGCAAGTGCAGGGCTTTAGAATGAAAATAGAGTGCTTATTTTGAGATTTAGAGCAGTTATAAAGGAAAAAGTGAAGAGCAGACTTTGTGGAGCCGGGAATAGTTTAAACCTGTTTAAGTGGCGCTGCCTGACGCTGCTCTGTGCGCAAGACCACGCAAAAACAGAGTTGCAGGGTTTTAAGAGAGAGAGATCAAGGAGTTTGGAATTGACCCAAAATGGCCAATAAAACTACAGCTTCTAGGCACTATCCACTCCTACAGGGACAGGCAGGCTGCTCAGTGTTAACCACTGCCACTGGTGAACACAGAGACTTCCCTTTAGCCCAAGCAAGCACTGGCCTCCAAGATACTTACAAACAGTTCAGAACAGCAAATCTGTAACTGAACTTTCTTAAATTTCAGAAAGTGGGAAAAAAGCAAATTTTTTTTTTTTTTTTTTGTAGTTTAAAGGTAGCAGAGATACACAAGTAGCAAAATAGTCAGAACAGTGCAATAAATGTGAAAAAATATTTTGAGCTCTCTCTGCTTACTGCTTGCTGCTTTGCTTCAGTCTTGCTGGCTGGATTCTGCTAAAATTCACAAATGACCCCACACTTGAGTGCTAGGCCAGAGTCAGGTAAAATGCAATTTTAAGAAAACTGATTTTAAATTAAGTGCAACACAGGAAATGTAGTAAACAGGCTCTAGATGTGTTCTAAATACTGTTTCTAATACAGATATCAACTTTAGCAAGCCGGAAAACACCGAAATGTAGGCAGCAAAGCAATAATTTTAAACAAAAAATCAGAAGAAAATACTTAAAATCTCAAAAGTGGCTCCTTTCGTCTCTCAGCGTTTTCGCCCCTTGGTAGGTGCTTCAGCAACAACTATCAAGCCTGGAAAGACTCCAAAACCACGAGGCAGCAGGGTATTAAGAGAGAGAGATCAAGGAGTACTGAAATCATATTTACTGACACCATAAAGAAACATGATTGACTTTGTGACTTGTGGACCTCTTTTCACAAATATGTTCAGGTATTTACTACAGTTTATCTAACACAACTGTTATCAATGCTCTACCCACAGTTTCCCCTTTTTCTACATTATAAACACTTGCCTTAAATTGTTTTAAAAGCAAATAAGTGACATATGTTTGCAAATGCACCATTTCAGTCATGTTCCTCTAAAAAATGTGTTCAAAAACTAAGACTGTGATAAATAAGTGCTGTCAAATCAAATGATTAAAATGTGTTTACCTGAAGATTTAACTTTATGTACACCTGGGGCATCTCTTATTATTTATACCTATCTGCATTTGTGCGATAAAAAGCTACTTGTATGTGTTCAATATTTTGTTTATGATTCTGATAGTTGCTGTTGAGGGTTTATACAATGAATAGACTAAGCATAACATTAGAAATGTTCTCATGTTTATTAGCTTTGCTTGTGACCTTTGCACCACAAATTAACATTAATCCTGTAGCTTAGTTTACCATTTCATCAGGGTCGGGGTGAAGCACACCATTTATAAAAGAAACTAGGTGCAGGTGGGAATAGAGTTAAGCATGTTAATCTTTGAGGCAAATTATGTATTTTAAAATTAAAATCACTAAAAAGCAGAAAAAAAGTTGAAGATAAAGCTAGGGTGTATAGAGAAAGATAGTATCTAGGAAAAACAGTTTGAAGAGCATATTATTAAGAAATACAATTACGCAACAAAAGACAATGTAATTTTGAAAAAAATCAAGAAATGAACAAACCCAAGTATAGGAATTAAAGAAAAGGGTAATAATGCATATTTATAGACTCACAAGGAATGACAATGAATTGCAGAAAAAGCAATGAAATGTAGGATGAACCACAGTGAAGGCCCCCCTAACTAAAAGGAACCTAATGAAAATGTAGACATTAGAGACAGTACTGTATAAAAACTGCAAATAGATGCAAAGAGACTAAAAAGGTGTAGGTAAAAAGGTTTCAGATATGATAAAAAGAAGTTATGTCTTACCATAACATCCCATCTGTGTTGTTGATCTTCGTTCATTCAATACTGATGGGTTATCGGTTCCATCCTCGGAACCGAGCTGGCCATATATCCAGCTTGCATCAGCCAAAAACTCTCAGGCCAAGGTCCTACCCAGAATTCTCTGCTCCCTATTACCTCAGATCGAGTTTGCAAGTTGACAGACAAAAGTAGAGGCTACCTCTGGTCATAACAGATCTACAATAAAGGAGTATATGAGATCAACCAGGAACCTCCGGAGGGGGACGGAGGGTGGGAAGTATTGAATGATTGAAGATCAACAGCACAGATGGAACGCTATGGTAAGACATAACTTCTTTATCTGATGTTGTTAATCTTCATTCATTCCTTACTGATGGGACAGAGTCCCCAGCTACATGTATCCCCAGGTGGCCCTCATGGAAGGACATTCCTGAGCACCATGGAGCGAAAGGAAGCTCTACATCTGGAGGCCATGTCCAGTTTGTAATGAAAAATAAAGGTATGAGGTTTGGCCCAAGTTGCAACTGAGCAAATATCATTGAGGGAAGCCTTAGCATGGAAAGCTGCTGAAGTTGCCATAGACCTTGTAGAATGTGCTTTCACTCTGTGAGGCAAGGTGATATTGTACTTGTTGTAGATAAAAATAATGCAATTTCTCAACCATGATGTCAGTGTAACCTTTGAGACAGGATGTCCTAGTCTTGGGCCAGAAAAGGCCAGAAAAAGTTGGTCTGATTTACTGGTAGATTTAGTTCTGTCCAGGTAGATTCGTATTTGCCTATGAACATCCAGGGAGTGCAGGCAATACTCTCCCTTATTAGAATGATTAGGAAAAAATATTTGAAGGTCAATAGACTGGTTGATAGAATGCTCTGACACCACTTTTGGTAAAAAGGAAGAATTAGTTCTCAGAGATACCCTATCCTTGTGGAAGATAAGATAGGGCCGTTTGATGCATAAGGCTTGAAGTTCTGGCAAGCGTCTGGCCGATGTGATTGCAATCAGAAACAAAGTTTTTCACAAGAGATATTTTAAATCACATGAAGACGCAGGTTCAAAGGGGGGAGATGTTAGGGCTTTCAGGACCAAGGCCAAATCCCAAGGTTGTACTGGTTGTCTAAAGGGAGGTTTTAGGTGAAGAACCTCCTTCAAGAAAGTCTTACAGAGTTTATGTGACATGAGCGAAGAATCCTGAAAACAATGTGGAAATTTGAAATGGCAGCTAAATACACATGAATAGTAGAGGCAGACACCCCAGAGTGGAAAAGATGTGATAAATAATCCAAAGCCACCGAAACTGGGGCTGACAAGTGGTCTAACTGTTTATTCGCTGCCCATAGAGAAAACCATTTCCATTTATTGAGATAGATTATTCTGATGGATGATTTATGAGATGCAGTAAGAATATTGCACACCGGGGACAAGAGGTTTTCCTGCCTGGCAATCATTGGAAGTGGAGAAACCAAGCTGTCAGTTTCAGGGTTGTTAGATTGGGGTGAGTCAGACCCTGCAGATGGGAGATCAACGTTGGGGATGGATTGAGGATCCATGGTGAATCTAGCAGGAGGATCACTTTGCTTTTCAACTGCCGTGCTTTCTTCAGAAATTGGGAGATGAGGGGGAGAGGCAGATAAGCATAAAGTAGACCCAAGGGCCAAGCGTGGACTAGAGTATCTCTTGGTGACTGTCCCCAAAGGGAGATCAGGACAAAATAGTTGCTGCACTTGTATTTGGTTGGGGAGGCAAATAGGTTGCAGCAAGGCTGGCCCCAGCAGTTTAAAGTTTTTCCCGCTATCACAGGGTTGAGGGACCACTTGTGAGGTTGCAAGATGCACCTGCTCAACTTGTCCGCTATCACGTTGGTGCTCCCAGGAATGTACATTGCAACTAGAAAGCGGTTGGAAGTTATTACCCATTGCCATATTCTTAAGGCCTCTCAGCATAACGGACAAGATCTGGTGCCCCCTTGCTTGTTGATGTACCAGACCACTGACATGTTGTCTGATTGGATCACAGTAGTCCCTGATGGAAGGATAGAATGGAATGCTTGCAACGCTAGTAGCACCGACCTCATTTCCAGGACATTGATATGCAAAAGGGCCTCTGTCTCCTGCCCCCCACCCTATCAGGGAGGCATCTGTGGTCACCGTGGCTTTCGGCTGATGGGACTGAAGGGGCGACACCATTGTTGGGGATTTCAAAATGTCCACCAGAGTAAATCTTGCTTGCATCTCTGAGTTACACTTATCTGAAAGGACAAAGGATGTTGTAGAGGGTACCACTGAGTGAGAAGTAACTACTGAAGGATCGAGGCTGCCATTGACCCCAAGAGTTTGAGTATGGACTGAGCAGAAATTTGTGGTGACAGAACAGTGGCTGAACCTGTTCCCTTATTCTTTGAAGTCTGTGGTCCGGGAGAGATGCTGTGGAATTTCTCATGTCCAACAGTACCCCGATGAATTCTAAAGGTTATGCTGGGGTCGTGTTGGACTTCTCTCAGTTTATATTGATTCCCAGGTGTTGTGCTGTGAGGAGAGTGTAATGTAGGGCTTCTTCCAGTAGACGCTTGGTGGGGGCAGTGAGGAGCCAGTCATCTAGATATAGAAACACCTGGGATCCTTGAAGTCGCAGGTCAGTGATAACCACTGCCATGCATTTGGTGAACACTCTAGGGGTTGTTGAGAGACCAAAGTACAGTGCTCAGAACTGGTAGTGACTGGCTCCTATGCAGAAGCGGAGGTATCTTCTTGAGCATTTGTCCATTTTTATGTGGTAATATGCATCTTGAAGATCTACAGAGCACATCCAATCATCTTCTTCCAGAAGAGGAAGGATAGACTGAACCGTGACCATCCGGAATTTCTCT
Source organism: Protopterus annectens (assembly GCF_019279795.1). Taxonomy (NCBI): domain Eukaryota; kingdom Metazoa; phylum Chordata; order Ceratodontiformes; family Protopteridae; genus Protopterus; species Protopterus annectens. The sequence continues at coordinate 1,210,139,543 of NC_056725.1, forward strand.
GATTTTACAAATTTGTTCAGTGTGCTGAGATCCAGAATTGGTCTCCAGTCCCCTGTCTTTTTTCTTACTAAAAAGAACCTTGAGTAAAAAACGGATCCTATCTGATCTGGGGGGATCATTTGGATGACTCTTTTTTTGTAGCAGCTTTTGAATTTCGTGTGCTGCTGCTTCCCTTTGACTGGGTGGAACATTGGGTAATTCTCCAGATGAGGTTGGTCAAAGATGGAAGGGGATGCGATAGCCTCTGGATATTATCCATTGTACCCAAGAGTTGGTGGTTCTGTTTTGCCAGGCAGTGGGGTACAAGGAAAAATGATCCCCAACTGCTTCCAGTGGTGAGCAGTCAGGTAACACTTCAGCAGCACTGATAGGGTTGGCCAGAGAAAGAATCTCTGGAACCACAGTTTCGTGGACCTCCTCTGCCCCAAAGGAGGCATCTTCCATTGGAGTTTCCCCCTCTGCCTCTAGGGGAGATCTCGGCACATGCATCACGGAAGGAGCCCTGTGATTTCCTGCGCCACATCTTCCCAATCCTCTGATTTATGGAGTAGAATCATTGAGGAGTGGAGTGTCTGACACTAATGGCAGATAGGGTCTTGCCATCTTGTTCACACCTTGCCAGCATATCTTTAACTTTAGGGCCAAACAAAGAAGTGGCCTTGACGGGGGTGTTCATAAAGAAAGCCTTAAAGGAGTCCACAAAGTCACAAAGGTGGATCCAGGCATGTTGTCTGGTGATTATACCTGCACCTGTCACTCTTGCCACTCCTTCCATTGTGTGTGAAATAAGATGCATGGAAGAATTGAATATGGATTCTAGGGTGGCTAACTGTGAAGCTACATTGTCATGGACCTCATCAGAAACAGCTCCTGCCAAGGTTTCAGAGAGTTGATTGATAAGATCCCTCTGGAGCCTCGTAAAGTGTGCCAAATAGTTCAAAGACCTTACAGTGAAGGTCAATGAAGCAAACACATGCTTCCCGAGTCTGTCTATCACCTCGGACTCCTTGTTGGGCTGATAGACAATTTGGCTCTCTTCTGCCAAGTCTTTCTTGGTTGCAGCCACCGCCACCATGGCATCTACTGGAAGACCTCTTGACCAATGGGGATGCTCAGCTAGGCGAGATAAGATCTTGTCAGGCCTCCGCGGTATATCTTCCAGGGTGTCAGGAGCCTTCCATGCGTACTGGATGCTGAGCTGGATAAGCTCATTGGCTGGCAGAGTAACCCAAGAGGTAGGGTCCAGGCACAAAAGGTCTGCAGGAATATGGATTCCTCTGAGGAAGGATTAGAAGACTTCCAGTCTCCCCTCTGTCTAAGGATCTCAAGGATGTCACCAAAGGACACCTCATTAGAGGGTGATCATTGGGACCATTCCCCATCATCAAAGTCCGTATCTTCGGTCAAAGACTCCTCAGTGGAGTCCATGTGCTTCCTATTGCATGAAGCCTTATGAGGTACTTCTTCAGTGGGAGGTTCTGAGGAAGACTGCAAAGAGGGTGTCTCCTGAGGGGGAGAAACCTGAGGCCCTTGTGCCCGGTGTCCAGTGGTTGTGGCTTGTGAGAGTTACGGCACAGAGGGGAGAGGACTCCGACATGTGGGGTTTGCATGCGGAGGCAAGCGCCCTCTCCATGGCCTGAAAGGCCGGTCCACCCAAAGAGGGATGGGAGCCCAGAACCAAGCATGACAGCCTCGGAACTGGGGTCACACCCCACTCCGACGAGCTGACCCCCAGACCAGGAGAATCAAGAGGACTGTGAAGCATGAGAGAGGGAGGATTCCTGGAGAGTGCCATAGAAAAAACTGGCATAGAAACAAGAATGCCCTCCCCCACAGCACAGCCAGTAGCCTGAGAAGAGCCCGATGCCCAGTGTACCAAGGGCCACAAGGACGACTCCGGCTCCAAAGTGAGATCCACTATTGGGGTCAGAGGGAGGGAAGCTGCTGTTGGAGGGATGGGCTTTGATACTTGGGTGGAAGTCGAAGGAGGAGTGTACTTTGGAGTATGAGGAGAAATACATTCACCTGAAGGAGGGAATATAGGTTTAGAGAGACCCCTGGCCACAAGCAACTGGTCAACAAAGCCGCAACACATCTTGTTCAGAGAGGCTCCTGGCTGACCTCATAGAGAAACGTGAAGGCGATTCTGGCCTTCCTAGAAAAGGGCTATATTGGCTACCAATGAACGGATCCAAAGAAGGAGAGGACTTGGTCCTTGCTAGGTCGAGTGGTGCAGAGCCTGAAACTGAGGATGCCTGCACCGAGGAAAATGGTGTCGAAGTAGTCTGGACCAACGAAGGCAGCGCCATAGAAGTCGAAGGTCTCTGCACTGTAAGGGCAAGTGTCTGCACCGATGGGTACGGTGTCGTCAAGGAAGGTGTCTGCACTGGTAACAATGACGGTGCCACAAAAGACTGCACCAAAGAGCATGTCGGTGCTAAGAATGTCTACACCATGGAGGACAGTATTGTCAGACTTGGGGCTGAAGGGGATTGCACCAACGGTGCCGAAGAAGACTGTACCTGCAGGGACGGTGCCAGTAAGGGCTGCGACGGAACTGTCGGAGCCATAGGTGTCTTCACCAGGAACTCCAGTGCCAATGTCGATAAGAAGGACATGGCTGGAGCAAGAATCAACTGGGGCGGTGCCATGCCTGGAGCCGAAAGGGTCACAGGTGGCAGAGCCGGAGTAGCAATTTTCATTTTCTTATGAGTTGACTCCCTGCGATCTCCAGAGGGAGATGAAGTGAGCAACCTTGATGAGGAAGAGGAAGAACACCTCTTACAGGGTTTAAAAGTAACTGATTGAAAATTTTTTAAAGTAGTAACAATATATAAACTTTCAAAAATTATTCACTTAGCCGAGAGAGAGTGGCTTGACATGGCTGTACAACAACGTGGTAAACAAGATTTGAGGTAACAGGGAGCAGAGCATTCTGGGTAGGACCTTGGCTTGAGGGTTTTTGGCTGATGTGAGCTTGATATATGGCCGGCTCAGTTCTGAGGATGGAACCGATAACCCATCAGTAAGGAATGAACAAAGATTAACAACATCAGATCATAATGTTATATGGAACCCAAAAGTCTTATCCTGTCTAGCAGGGTTAGGACCTAAGCCAACATCCTTTTTAGTCATGAGTAGTCCTATCACAGATCAGATTAAGGCAGTCTACTAGTTGTATTATTGTAAAATATTTAATGCATTGGTCTGAATAAATTGTCAGGCAAGGAATCTATTTCCCCTTCATTAAGAAACACACAACATATCTTAGACATGTGCCACCTCAGATGAATACTTCTTGATAATACCTCACTGCCATTGTTCTATCAGCTGAGAGATGAACTTATGATTGTATCTATCACTGTTTCCTCCATCTCAGCAGGTAACACTTTTTCGATGATGCACCAAATCTTTCTCTCCATTTATTCTCTCATTCTCTTCTTGTTCTATAAAGATAAGTAATGCATTTTTCATTTTCTGTCATATGATATCCCTTCTTTTCATGTGCCCACTCAAAGCAAAAACACTTTTAGTCAAACTAACAGAAAATTAGCAAGAACGTAAGCAAACATTTATGTAAATAAATAAATAAATACATATTCTTTGGTAGGGTGGCACAGTGATAGGGTGGTGCACTGGATCAGTGCTTGGTTCTCAATTGCAGTTATTGGCTGGGGAGCCTAATATGTGGAGACTGCATGTCCTCTCCAGGTCAGTGTTTTTTTTTCTGGATGCTCTAGTTTCCTTTCATATTCTAAAGACATGCTCTTGATAATTCAGGGAGTCAGTAATTATGTGTGGCTGTGAGGCCACATATGATAACTCTTGTGCAAATATCTGTCTACCCATATTCTGTCCACCCATATTCCTCAAGAAAGTGGGATAATCAGAACACACTTTACAAGGAAATGTCAGTAGTATCAGTTCAAAAGCTTCAAACACTTATGACAGCATGCTGCAAAGAGTGATTCTGGCACTTTGTGGGTTCAGAGTGTGGAAAAATTATACAGATAATAATAGACATAAACAAGGACGTTTACCATCAGTTTTAAGTAGGTCAGATATGTTTTGTATGTATTAGAGCATGTGCTAAAATGTAGCTTGTTAACTTTAGATAACTTCTAACCACTGCTCATAGCAGCCATGGCTTTTGTTATATGCTGCTGGCCGGGAGAGCAACTATGATGTTCCACAGAAGTCATTGTGGCCGCATGCAGTGTTGAGACACTGAGTGACCCTTACCCTGCCTGATTCACCCACGTACTTGTGTGTGTGTGTGTGTGTGTGTGTGTGTGTGTGTGTGTGTGTGTGTGTGTGTGTGTGTGTGTGTGTATCTTTCTGTCTGCCTTTCATCTAGCAGGAATAAGACACCTTCCTCACATAGGATGGACAAGCTGATAAATACTGCTCTGTCCCACTCTTACCTGCTTAGTTCTTCCATCTTCTCATGCTGATACTTAAACACTGGTCATCTAGGGCATTGTCAGGGCTTTACCCCTTAGTGCCATTGAGGGAGGGTATTTCAGAAATGTTTTGTGGCATTAAAACAGATTATAATGTTGTTACCTCATTTCCTGCACAGCTCGAAGGCAGTTCAAAATTATGATTATACTGTTGGAGGTCACACATTCAAGATGTAAGTCCTAGAGATTCCTTGTTTTACCAGCTCTATGTAATAGATTTTACTGCTAAAGTATAGTCAGCCATGATATGGACAAATGAAGCTGTAAATGAAAAATTGATGAGTCAGTTATTAAAGGTAACTATATTAGGGTATCCAGTGATATTTAGCATTTCCAGAATATCCAAAATAGCCTTGCACTTCCCAGAAGGAAGAGACTAAAAACACAGAATGCAGTTTGGCTATCCAAAATCTAGTAGAAGCCTCATGCAGGACAGAGAAAAAGCATGGAATGAATGGCAGAAATATACAACACCACAATCTCCTGAAAACTTCAGAATGCATCACAATCATACTAGAAAGCAAATTAATGAAGACAAAAAAACTATACTATAATAACTTTCAGAATAATAGTAAACAGAACCCTAAAAAAATCTAGATAGCCATTAAAGAAATCTTGCATCCTGGACAAAAAATTCAACTCTAATCCCTCTCCTTAGAACTCATTATGCAAAACTCCAATACAATTCAACTCTTATTACATAGATAGTATAGTGATAGTATAGTATCTCTAACCAAGGATTATCCATCATCTACTCCTAACCCTACCCAGCAGCCACATATCTCTACATCCACTTTCACCTTCAAACCTGTGCCCACATCTTATATGAAACTACTTTTAAACAAACTCAAACCATGCTCTACTTTGGCTGATGACCTTCCAAGTGAGTATCATAAAATAGCAATCAATAACATTGCCTACCTCAAGTTTTATAAATAGATACTTCCCAAAATCCTACATCCCCCTGTCTGAAAAAAGTAATACATTATCCCTCTGCACAAAGAGACATTACTAACTTTAGCCCTATCGCAATCTTAATCCCCCCTCTCCAAAATATTTGAAAATTGTATTCAAAAACATTTGCTAAACTATCTCCTTACCCCCACACAACATGGCATTCATCTTTCCCATAGTACTAACACTGGACTTCCAGTGTATATAGATACTGTGACTAGTTTGCCATTACCTCTAGCTTTATTGACAGTACCTTTATAGATACCATCAATAAAGCTAGAGATAATGGCAAACTAGTTTCCTCCTTATTTCTAGACTTGTCTAAAGCCTTTGACACAGTTTGTCACAGCAATCTTCTACTTCAAATGTCTTCATTAGCTCTCTGTCAAACTTCCTTTCTATGGTTAAAAAACTTTGATCCAAAAGGTATCAATCAGTAAAATGGCACCCCACCAGCTCTCCAAATCTCCAAGTCACCACCGGTGTACAACAAGGTTCTTTCCTTGGTCCCCTCCTCTTTAACGTTCTCGCCAACACCCTCCACACATCTGCATATAGGCTTCCCTAGTACAGTATTCAGATAACTCCACACTCATTTGCACATCTGACAATGTGAAACACCTCAAAATATTACTCAGGAAGCTTTATCAGCAACTGGAACATGGCTTCGTAATTCACAACTCATGTGAAGCCCTGAAAAATAAAACAAACTACTATTTTTTATCCTCAAATCCCTCTCATGAAAAAACAACATTTAAAGTTCTTCCTCTTCCTGTCATTCCTTTCAGGTCATCTATGACTGATTTAGCACAAATTCCCCATGAATGTGCGGTGCACTGCTGGAGACAGGCAGCCTCCTTCCATCTGCCCTCCTCGCAGATCTTGCAGCTGACTATCCCTGGCCAAACAAAGATCTGCAGCACTGTGGTAACATCATGTTTAGGCGGGATGCTGACTTAGAGGTGTTCAGTCATTTCCCACAGATGATAGCTTCGCACCATTGGCTCCTCAGCCAAGCACATACACCAAATGTCTGAATCTGCGGTTCCTCTCGTATTGAGCAGGATTATTATCGCAGCAACACATCATCAGTAGGGTAAAACTAACCTGTGTCACAATGGCCTAATCCCTGCTCACTTTCCCTATTAACGAGTGAACAATGCAATACTTGGTGAATTCTGTTTCATATTTATAGGAAGAATCACTTCTCATAGCAAATTATTTGGGATAGTAGTGGATGATCATCTTAAATTCGATCTACATATACAAAATTGCATAAAACCCCCCCATCAAAAAGTTGGGATGCTTTATAGAGCCAAAAACCTTCTCATTGATGCAACTAAAACTACACCTGCCACTACTTATCTCCTCCTCACACTTCTTTATGAAGCTCCCATCCTTACTAACCTTCAGGCATCACAAAAATCAAAACCTGAACAATGCTATAACAAAGCTGCTAAATTTGCAGCCAATACGCCTTTTTAGAACCCATGACTGTATAGCACTAAAGAAGCGTAAACTGGTTAGAACTACCCCATCAACTAACATGTACACAGCGTCTTACCACCTATAAAATTATCCAGAATCCACCCCCTGTCCATCACTAAATAATATTCTGTATAACTATGTTCCAAGTTGGTCATTATGATCTAGTGATCAAAAACTCTTTTCTGTCCACAAACCTATTAAATCTGTTGGGCACTCCCTGTACTTGGACCATGTTGCCAAGGAATGGAATGCCTTACCTGTATTCATCGGGTCAATACCCTCCCTCCCTTCCATCCTTCAAAACCATTCTGAATGACTTCCTAGCCAAAAGCTGACTCTCTTCTTGCTCAGCACCAGGATAAACCATATCCCTAAATGTGAACAAATACCTATTTATACTTTACATCTCCTTACTCACCTTTCTTTACTCATGTTCTTACTTCTAGCAGTTTCTATCTCCTGGCTTTCTCTCTAAATATGCTATTTGCCTGTTTTTCTCTCACTTCGTTTGCAATTCCTGTTTGTGTTACACCAACTTAACTTTAATTTCTTTGTAAACTGTCTAACATTTTTCTAAATATTAAAACTATTACTTTTTATCCTTAAATCTCTCTCTCGTGAAAAAACAAAATTTAAAGTCCTTCCTCTTCCTGTCATTCCTATCAGGTCATTCTCTAAATATTAAATTATTGTCATATAACTTGTATCCCTTCTTAACCAATGTTTTCATATTATGTCTAATTTGGTATAATTATTTAAACTGTATTTGTTTTTGTATTATTTACAAGACTGTACAAGTATTGTTCTTAAATGTTTTGTAATACTGTGGAGCTTTTCTCCCTGGGCCTCCACTGAAAATGGACTCTTACCAGTTGGACTTTTATAATAATCAAATAGCAATAGATAAATAAATAAATGATAACTTTATCCAGGTAACACTGCATATGCCTGTTTGGTGTATGAATATAAGGAACAGCAGTATGTGATACTTCACATGTTATCTGAAAATAAAAGACCTGTTAAGGAACTGAAAAGGAGTTGTGTTATTAGTTTATTTTTCATATTTTTAACAACAAATCTGCTTCTTAGTCAGTTTTCTTTCGTAAGTTTTGAAACATATTTGGGTGATTTAGTGAGACCTGTGTTTTTTTTTTTGATTGGATAATTTGGCTGGTTTTTGTTTCATTGCCTTAAATAGCCAGTGTTAAACCAGTTTATACTTGTTTGCTCAAAGCTGCAGTGAGTGGGGCCTTCTGCCATTGCTCTGCTCTGAGATTGGAAAACGTGTTTATTTTCAATTGTTTAGTGCACTTGTGATTTACTAAACATTTTGCTGCATATCTGTTTAAACTGTGCAACTGTTTCTTAGACTTAGTGAATTCAATCCTTATCTGTGTTCTGATCTTGTGTATCCTACCAACCTGCTTAGCCACTGTTGTGGTTTCAAAGCTGGGTGGCTTTGAGTTGCCCACCTCTAGTAAAAATTTGATATTAGACACTCCCCCATTCCCATTCCATCAGCTCATTCTACTGAGTACAGTGAGACAAATTGTGAAGGCTCATCCTTTTAGCTTCAAAACTTTGAATTATCTTCTTTCTCCTCACTTTCTACTAAACAAAACTGTGTCTTCCTACTTTATTTTGCTGCTTGTGCTTAGGAGTTCAACTGCATTTAGTTTGCCGCATTTATAACTTCTTGTCGATAGCCTTATTAAATTGATGA